>NC_088921.1:1752500-2022500 GCF_038396675.1 Hydra vulgaris | reverse complement strand
AAAATATATAAATATTTAATAAAACTGTTAAATTTATATTATTAGTAGTATTTTTTAAAAATACAATATTTATAAACAAATGATTAAGCTGTCATTAAGTTGTGCTATAAAAATATTGACAGAAATGTCATGCAAAAGTTATTTGAAATAAATACTAATTCTTTTTTTTAATACTTTATCTTGAACTAAAATTTTCCAGATTTAAAAAAGTTTAATTTCAAATTTATTAACAAAATTACACTTTCTACCCTATCAAACATATGATATAACATCTATATTTAAATTTTTACACATCAATTAATAACATAACACCGACATAATAAATTTTAAAAATCCATAATAGTTTCAGAGACAACTTTTTGATTGAAAAAACAACTCTTAGATAGATTGAAAAAACAACTCTTAGATAGCCTTCATCCGTGATAAATCATATGATCAACATACAATCAAGAAGTTTCTTAAATAAACATACTTTAACTCAATTATATTATTCCTTTATTCACTGCCATATTAACTACGCTAACATTGCTTGGGGTAGTGTGAACAAAAGTATACTAGAACCTCTTCATCGTCAACAGAAACACATTGCACGTCTTATAAACTTTAAAGACCGTTTTACTCATGCCAGGCCTCTCTTACTTGAAATGAATATTTTAAATATATATCAGCTAAACGTTTATAATATTTTATGTTTTATGTATAAATGTAAAACCAACGATTCTCCTTCTTCCTTTCATAACCTATACTCAATAAAAGAAAAAAACAAGTACAATCTACGAAATGATAATTCTATTCGACTACAATTTTCGCATACAAATTTTGGTAAATCTTGTGTTTCTTTCCGAGGAGCCTTTCTTTGGAATAAAATAGTTTTGAAACATTTTGACTTTTCTCATGAATGGACTTATACCTCTTATAAAAGGAAACTTAAGAAAATCATTTTGTCTATTGATAATATACTTTTATACTTTTAATAGGAAATTTATTTTAAAATTTCTATTTTTTATTTAAATTATTTTTTTCTTCTAATATTGTTAAACACAATTTTTCTTATTTATTTTAAAATATGTAACACGTAAATTTGTAACGAGTTTGCAGCGGTTCTCGACGACAAGACCTTAAGGTCTTCTACGAGTCTCCGCATTCTTTTTTTTTATTATTTATAGTAAAAATCCTCACTTGTAATTGTTTATATTATTATATCTTAACTTGTAACTTTATAAATATTGAAGAAATGTAAAAAAGAAAAAAATAAAGAAATATAAAAAAAAAAAATCTGAAAATTCCCGCACGCATTCCTAATATATAAATCTACAATTCCAGTTTACAACATATATCTTTTTTTAAGTGATGCCGTAAATATATTTGTATTTTGTAAAAAACCAGACATTTTGATGGTTATTTTGCTTGAAACTACTATATAACTCTAATTTAGACATATAGTTGTAAACTGGAATTTGAGATCAACTAAAAAGCTCTCTTTATAAGTAATAATAATAATAGTTAATAACGTCATCATGTAATCTATCAAACTCATTATTTGTAGTTTTAGTATTAGTTTTTTAAAGAAATTGAATTTCAATGTCTATATAACTTTTAACTAGCAGATTTTATATAAAAAAACAATGATAAATGCTTGAACTTTATTTTCTATTTAACGAAATTAAAATACTATTACATAACCCTAAATTTTTTTTTTTTGCAAAAAGCATTTGGGAGAAAAACAGTAAAAAATAACCGCCGTGAATAAGAAAAAAGAAGAAAAAATTCAAAATTCTGAAAATAAATACCGTATATTAAATATATATGTCAGGAATTAAAGTTATGCACTTTAGATTGCCGTTTAAATGATGAAATGCTTTTTAGTTCTTAAACATTATATATTAAAACATATTATACTCACCCAAGAGATATTTACTTTGTTGATTTTTAACCAAAACATGTTTTATATTAAGTTAGAAACAACTTTTTTTTTCCACAAATTTTTATTAAATAAATTGCCAGACTTTCAAAAATAATATAGTGAATACAAAAAACAATACTGCATAAAGTGATAAAAACATGGAAAAATATAGCATATGCAAATACATTTTTACTTGTTAAAATATGCCTTATAAATACCTTGTGAAAATATGCCTGTTGAAAAATTGAAATTTTTTTTCAGAAAATTAAGTAAAATCCTATTTCTGCTTCATGACACATGCTTAGTAACATGGTTGAAGATTTTTGCAGGACTCTATAAAGACCCAATGTTCTGCAATTGAAAAAAAGTATATTTGATTTACTTTTTTATATATTTTCAATCCTGCAAAAATCTTCAAATTTTTAAATTTTTTTAAATCAATCAAAATCTTTTAAATTTTTCAAATCAATCAAAATCTTTTAAATTTTTCAAATCAATCAAAATCTTTTAAATTTTTCAAATCAATCAAAATCTTTAAATATTAAAGATTTATCATACGGGCTAAGTTATTTTTCCTTTTTTTATTAAATGTTAAACTTTTCGACTTTAATGTTCCTAACTTTTGAGATTTTCTTGCTTTATTATTGAGTAATTCGGTTAACTCAAATGAAAATGGCTCTTCGATATTATTAAGCGGGCTGGTAGCATTTGAGTTTCTTACTTCTGACATATCTGTTGAAAAGTAAATTAAAAAAGCCAGAATATATTTAGATAAAAAAAAGTTTAGCACAACTTAATTACTCATTTATTCACTGTTATATAAATTATGCAACTACTGCCAGGGTTAGTAAGGGCAAAAGTTAGTTTGACACCTTAAATATTCTCAAACTTAACATTCATCTAGTTTTACAGTTCATGTATAAAACAAAATGTGGACTGTCTCCAAAACTTATTTTGAAGAAATACTCCATAAGTATTCTACAAGATTTTCAAAAACAACTTTGTTGTACCAACTTGTTTGTGATTTGTTGTATCCACGGCTGTTTCAAACCAAGCGTAACGGCTTCTTGTAATTTTTTGAAAATATTGACTTAAGGGGTGTTACTAAAACTTCTATAACTTTTAAAATATTAAAGATAATTTTGTTTTGTAAAAAGAATAAAAACACCAATAAAATGTTTCATTTTACTACATTTAATGCAATAGTAAAAAAACTTCTTTAAGTTTAAAAAAAACGCGACAAATGATGAAGTTGGCTGAATTCAAGTAATTTGATGTTACTTTTTATCAAAAAAAAAAATCAGAAAAATTTGTCTCTGTTATTCTCAAATATACCCATTGTTTTGACCATGATAAAAACAAAAAAACCTTACTTAATTGTTTAAGGATAGCTAAAGCAGACTTTATTGAGGTCTGAAAGCAAACCGCACTTTTCGCAAAGTTATGAAAAATGTAGTTAAAAGGGGGATTAGCTGTTAAAGAGAGTACATTTTTAAACCTAGGAGTTCTTGTTTTAGAAACTTATTTCCCTAAGCCAATAAATTCATTGCATTGCAAAATAAAGCCAGATTTCGATTTTGGAATATTTAGTCAAAACATTTAAAGCTTAAGCATTTATTTTTTTCTGTGCATACAGTTCTATTAATATGGTGTTAAGTTGTTAATAAATTAAACACTCACAAAGTCTAATAAAATAATTCATGACCAAATTTGAGTTTAAGTTTTTGAATTAACCTCGCTTTTGGTAGTAGAATTATTTTACAGACACTTGAATCTATAGTCTCTTCTCTCAGTAAATAAAGTGTTTGAATATACAAATAGCTAATTGAAAACTTTTGAAAATTTGTTTTTATTCCCATTAAAAACTGTTTTATAATCAGTTGGTTTACTGATAGGTTCTTTAAGTAGTTAAACTATCTTTGTACATCCAATTGATATCAGATTCATACTCATGCTAAACCAGACCAAACAATTGCTCCACTCAAAATTTTGATAACGTTTACAAATTCTTAATTTATTGAACTAAATTTTTACACCAACTTGATATGAGATTTATATTCCATTCTTTAACCAGAGAGGAGGTATGTAGAGCAGAGGTACTGCAAAGGTAGAACTAACTTCTGGTGATAAACATCGAATGGATATGTAATATATCTATAAAAAAATGTTACATATAATGAAGGACAACACATTTTTTAAAATAAATACACAAACATACAAGATCATACCCAACCAACATAGCAGTTACTCTGATCACAAGTTAATATATAAAAGCTAGATTTTTACATACATTTGATGCAAGACTAGTATTCCATTCTTTAACCTGAGCAAAGGTATTGCATAGGTATAAATAACTTCTGAAGATAGGAACAGAATGGGCACCTACCTAATATATAAAATCAATATATTAAAAAATAATATTTTAAACTAACATTACACAAATATTAGAACAGAATAAAATTATCTTATATATAAATTAAAGATCTCATATAATTTATCTTACTTGTAAATAGTTTTTTTTTTGTTGTTGTTGTTTTTAATTTTTTTAAGATTTTAACTAAATATGATGACCACAAATAAGACAAAGACCTTGTCTATATATTTTCGCCACGCTCAGAACACACAACACACTTTCTCACCTTAGAGGCTTGAAGCTTCCTATCAGCTTTGCTGTGCAATTCAAAGCGTTTTAAAACAAGATGCAGCTTCTGCTCCTGATTTCTTACTGAATGCAACTGTCTTAATTCCTTATTTACGCTATTATGCAAACACTCTCCCTTCACTTCACTTAGCAACCCAATAGTTTTATGGAATTTTACAAATAGTGGCACATTAAAAATAAGTTCATGCATTTTTCGTGTGATACTTTCATTTGGAAAGCAAGCATGAAACTCAATAGCAAATAAATTTATATATTGATGAAGCTTAGTAGTTAGCCTAATACTCATAGTCTCTAATTGAGAACTTAATGAGTTACAATGTGTGTTGAGAGCCCTATTTTTAGAATTTAAATCTGTAATTTCAGCTTCCAACTTAAATACTTGCATTTTAAATTTTTCTATTTGCTCCATATTTGTTTTATTTTCAGAAGTTAATTGATCAATTTAATTCAGTAGCTCCTGACTGTTATTTAAAGTGAAAAAGTCATCTGCATCTGCTGATTTTTTTTTTTTGGCTTGCGACAGTTGCATTTTAAAAAGTTCTTCGTTTTTTAAAGCTTTAGAATTTTTTTTATATTTCTTATTTTGGCGTGTTAACTTTAGGCACATTTTATCAAACTCGTCATTACTAGGCATATCAAAATCAATTGGCAAAAGAAAACTCATAAAACTAAATAAATCACCTCTTATTTTAAAGACTGTCATTAAAATGGAAATGACATTGTTACTGATCTTTTCTGTCCTAATTAATCGCTTAACAAAAGGAAAGTTACACCTATCTTCCAAACCATTTTTCCATCCAATATGTTGTTTTCATCCAATATGTTGTTTTGAATTTCCCTCTCAGTTGAATACATTGTTATCAAAATAATATTGACTTATTAATAAATATAATAAAAACAAATAAAATAATATTAATTAACAAATATATGCACTAGATAAAAGTGGACTTAACAACTTATCTGATATTAGTTTGATAATCCAAAGAGAAAAATTCCGCGTAACTTTGTTTACTTTTATACTTCAAAAATTGACTCGCCGAAACAGTTGTTTGGAGAATATTCGTTAATAAATAGTTTGGGACGTAACGCATAAAGGTTACGTCATCGCAAAAAAACGTCAACACAAATGTACGCCTAAAACTAACAAGATTAGTTGTAAAACATGACATTTTTGAAAACATATTTCATAACATAGCGTAAAATAATTTTTTTATTTTCATTTGCATAAAAGATTGAAATTTTATTAACTTACGTCATCCATCAAAAAAGTTACGTTTTGCATTTAAAAACGATCAATTAAACAAAAACTTTATATTTATTATAATGTTAATTAAAAACAACTGAGAGTAAGACTTTTTGTAAAAAATTTCTCTAGGACTATTTGAACGCCTTAGGAAAAATTCAAAATTAATATACTACACTAATTTACTTGAAAAATACAAATTAAACTCTAAACGCACTTGACAACTAATAAACGAAATTACGGGTAGCACTAAAAAAACATCGCAATCTTTGCCCTCAGTAATTAAAGTAGATGATAATTTTATTCTTGATCAAAAAACAATTGCTTCCGAATTTAATAAATATTTTGTATCTGTAGGACAAAACCTAGCCGAAATAATTCCAAACCCTAAAAAATCATTTAAGGCAACATATGACCCTCTAAACTCGTATCTGAATTTTTTAGAATGGACATTTGAAGGGTTTGAAAGTGCTTCCAAATTGTTAAAGTCAAATATCAAGCAGTTGGTCCAGATGATGTCAATGGGAACGTTATTATAAACTGTTTTGACGTTTTAAAAGACATACTTTTCCAAAGCTATGTTATGAAATGCTCTAGTTGGCCCCAAGTTTTTCCTCATGCTTTCCGAAAATATGCGAAAATTAGATATTTAAAGTGGAGAAAAAACTAATGTTAAACACTATCGTCCAATTTCTATCCTCTCTGTTTTTTCTAAATTATTAAAAACAATTTTGGCAATAGAATTTACAATCACCTTTTATCAAACCAATTAATGTATAACATGCAATATGGATTTAAAAATAATAATTCAACAGAGCATGCAATTATTTAGCTTACAAGGAAGTAGATCAGACTCTTTTAATATTTTTAAATTCACATTGCAAGTATTTATTGATTTAGCGAAAGCGTTTGATACCATTAATCATAAAAAAGTTACTATTAATTTAAAGTGTTGTGAATTTCAGGCAATATTTTAAAATTGTTAAAAAGTTATTTAACTAATCGCAAACAATTTGTTTACGCCGATGAAACATTATCATCAAATTTGTTAAATATTACATGTGGAGTTCCTCAAGGATCCATATTAGGACCTCTTCTTTTCCTTATTTATACTAATGATTTATACAAAGCCTCGGATTTAATAACTTTTTTGTTTGCTGATAAAACCAATTCATGACGTCACACAAAAGCATTCGTTTTTATTTAGTTGAGTGAAACAGCCGTGTATCTTATTCAAAATATCTGACTGGTTTAAGACTAACAAATTATCTCTTAACATTGATAAAACTAAATGGGTTCTTTTCCATCCTCTTATCAAAAAACATAAACTGCCAATTAACATGCCTCATCTTGTTATTGACAATATACAAATTAAACAAGTAACAGTAACCAACTTTCTAGGTGTTTGTATAGATGAAAATCTTACATGGAAAAGTCACATTAAAAACTTATTAAGTAAAATTTCAAAAAGTATAGGAATATTGAAAAAGCAAGAAATGTTTTAAATAAACGTACTTTAGTACAATTATATCACTCATTTATTCAATTCAAAATGGCGGGTCATTTCTATGGAAAAGTTTTTCAATCATTGTTGCAGAGAAGAATATTTTGCTTAATCAGTTTAAAATTAAATCAAATCGGTGTTTACTACACACAGATGTTGATTTGTCTTGTTTCTTTTAAAATAGATCAATAAAATAAAATTATCTAAAACACTACTCTCTCCTGCTGAATAAACTGGGGAGGGGTGGGGACGCTTAATAATTCTTTATTACTTTTCCAACCCCTCTATAGTGGGCCTTGTGGTGGAAAAAAGTATTAAAAAAATGTTTTCAAAAATGACATAGTTATATACCATTTTATAGCTTAAACATCCGGCTTTTATAAAATGTATATATTTCTGTATAACTATCATGCCATTTGCATTTTAAACTGTTAATAGAAAAGGTTAGTTTTTTTTTAAATTTTTTTTATTTTTTTAGTAATATTTTTTGTGTTTCTAATAAGCTAATTGTTATTGAACTTTAAAACTTCATTTTTTAATTAAATTAAATAAAAGTATTATCTATCAAATGAGCTATTGCAAAACTATTTTACATACAAGCTATATCAAAAAATTGATTTCTAATTAAGGCATACGTAAAGTACTTTTTTTAGTGAAAATTTCACTTAAATAATGAAATACTTTTGCGGTCCATGGTGCTCCAGAAATTTGAGACTTGAAATATTTTGCCCAATATACATCATGTACATCATCAATATATATTTTACCTATTGTCGGCAGTTGTCAGCTGCGTCTCTATACATGATTTTTACAAGTTTTATCTTTCGGGATGTTAGGGGACCAACATACTGGCTTTTTCGTGTGTTCTTAGGCTCCAATTATCGCAATTTTTTAGCAAAACATCTTTTTTATCACATTAAAATGAACATATAAATATTTGAAGCTTGTTTCATATCTGGTTGTCCAAATGTCTCAATAATAACATTTTTAATATTTTAATAAAATATTTTTTGTATTTGTAGGCCGAAAACGAAATATTTTGATATCTATGCATTTATTATGCATAAGCTTAATAATCTAGAAATATCTGACTCTGGTATTGTAGACAAACTTATTGATGCTATGAATTTGGATTGCAACAAGCAGCAATTAGGAATTATAATAACGCAATCTATGATTTGAAATACGGCTCGATTTGAAGAAAAGAATAAAAAATGGCTGCCACACCATGTTCCTGAAGATATAAATATAACACCAATACCTATTGGAAGACCAATTAAGACAAACTTTGATGACTACTCTACCAAAACTAAAAAACATTAAGTTAGTCACTTAACTTAAATTTATTTTGCTACTGCGTTACAATTTGCTTCAGAAACTAAAAAAAGAAAAGAAATTCCAATTGAAAAAATCTCAAAAAAAGATTGTAGAATGTCTAAAGATGAAGCTCTTTGTCTTTTTTTTAGATGCTAGAATGACAAATGTATTCTACCAAATTATTCAAAATCAAACATTTGAAAAGGGAGTTGATATATATCATCCATATAATGATGTTCGGGATGCAAAACTGTTATGCTATTCTGCAGATATATCTGTCTCAGACTTTTCAGATGAAATAAAACTGCAAGCTTTGGTAGATCATACAACAAATAAAATATGCAAGGCACAGTACAATGTCCTTAGCAATAAAGGCACTCCAGATTTTCTCTGAGATACAAAATAGGCTTTGATGGTAACACAGGACAGTCCATATATAAATAAATATCGCAAGGAACAGTAACAAGAAATTTAAACAATTAGCAGACACTTTTTATTACTTGCCTAGTACCATTGGACTTATGTGGCTTTTCAAATGGATACAGGTACCCAGCGAAATCCACGACTATCATCAACAATGTAATGCAGACCTCTGCGTTTTAAATTTGAAAAAGAAACAGCAGCAGTTTTTAAACAAGAAGAGATCTCATTAGGCTTGAGATTTCAAACTTGCAAGATACTGAAGTTGATATAAATAATCAAAAAAATCAAAATACATCATATAATACAAATTACTATTAATGATAAAAAAAATTTACACTGCTCTTACAGATGTTACAAATTTTGGTCAATGCTGTACTATATGTGGGGCAGGTCTCAAAAAAAAAGCAATGAATGATATTGAAAAAATGATTTTGAAAAAGGGTATGTCAGGCAATTTATTTGGTTTATCAACTTTACATCCTTGGATATGTTTTTTTGAATGTTTGTTACATATTGGATATAAAATGACTTTCAAAAAGTGGCAGGCAAGAACAGTAGAAGATAAATCTAAAGTAAATGCTCTGAAACAACCAATTCAAAATAGATTTAAAGATGAAATGGGCTTGATAGTTGGTGTTTTGAAATCTGGTGGTAGTGGAACATCAAATTATGGAAATACATCTCAAAGAGCATTTCAAAATGTGGAAAAGTTTGCAGATATTTTAAATATTGATCTTGAACTGATTTTAAATTTGCATATTATATTGGCAACATGTGGTTTAGATATTGACACTGATAAATTTGAGGCTTTCTGTTTAAAAACAGCTCGACTTTATGTTCATCATCATCCTTGGTACTATATGCCACAATCTCTCCACAAAATTTTAACCCATGGTTCTGAAATTATTGAAACTTTAGCATTAGTCATTGGTATGTATTCTGAAGAAACTCAAGAACCACACAATAAAGACTTTCAAAACTATCGTGAATATTTTGCAAGAAAATTATCTTGTGTGAAAACTAACCAAAATTTGTTAAATCGACTACTGCGTACATCTGAGCCATTTATTGCATCTCTGAGAAAGACAGCCGGAAGTCACACCAAAACAAAAAACTTACTGGCTGGAGTTATTGACTTATAAAGGTCATCCACAGATAATATTGGTTTATAAATGTGTCTTTTGTATCTTTATAATATTGGAAATGTGTGTACCTATATGAAAGTGTGACTGTAAATTAAAACAAATAGTTATGCTCAATCATATTAGAATCATCAAATTAATTTGCATACCAAGTTTAGAAACATTTTGCTAAAAATAACCCTTTGGAACTAACCATAAAAATGATTTGGTATGCAACTGGAGTTGTCATTGCAACAACAAAAAAAATTATACTCATTCAAATTTTAATCATCCAATTACTTTATATACCAAATTTTGAGGCCTATGGATGAAAGGAAAAAAAGTTATGACTTTTCCAAAAATATAGGATTCAAGCCCAATGTGCCCTCGGAGCTTATTAGGACTACCCCATTTATTTATTTTGAAGCAATAAAAAATGAATTTGGTATTTTTTTACTTTGAGAAATTACTTTTTTTTTAGTCAAAAGTAAGTTTCACATCATAGATGAAAATAACAACAAAAAACTTCTTTTCATTTTGCGTATTTGTTTGGAAGAATTCTATTCATAAATGATATTTCTTATTTTTAAGTGTGAATTAACTTTCTAAAGGGTTTTTTCAAAACTATTAGGCGTTAACATTTGCTGAAGCTATTTAAGATGTCAAGAAATTTTGTTCGTGAAGAGAAGGATAAATATTCTTTGTCACTATTATCAAAAAGCAACATAATTTCGTGCGCCACAATATGAAGAAACGGATCCAAACAGAAAAAATCAATGCTTCTACAGTTTTAGATTTTATTTTAATTTCAAAAAAAAGATTAAGTTGTTCTTCTGAGTTTAATAATTTTCTTCTAGTGTTTTCGTGTTTTTAACTTTTTTTAAATTCTGACCCTTTCATTTATTAGGATTCCCCCCTCCCCTAATTTATTAGATTTTATAAAATTTCCAACACTCCCATTTATTAAGACCTCCGTTTATTCAGCAGGCAACCTATACATCAACTAAAAAACAATGCAATTAACTTAAGTTAATATTAAATTCAATGATCCTGTAAGTTCAAAAACTAAATTAGATAATTACTGCCATGAATCATTATCATTAATCGCAAAGTTTTTTTTTCAAATTTGTTTTTTTAACTTTTTAGTTCTTTCTTTTTATGGTATTTATCTATGGTATTTATTTATTTCTTTGTTTGTTTGTTTTTTATTTTATCTAATTTATCTATGGTATTTATTTCTTTGTTTTTTGTTTTTTATTTTATCTAATTTATCTATGGTATTTATATATTTATGGTATTACCTAATATTTAAGATGATCTTATTTTAATATTTATATACTATTAATAAGTCCTAAGCCGTAACAAAGGGCTTCATATGTGGCCTTGACAATCCACAACAAAAGACTGAGACACAAAAAAACTGAGACACAAGCAAAACCCATGCATTGAGTCAAGAAAATCCAGCATTCAACATCCTAAACTGGAAACAATGTATTAAAAATACATCTGCGCTAGCCTAATAGATGAAGAAGGGTGTGCGAGGCTGGTCAACAGATAGAATTTGTTTACCCCTAAAGTCTTTGCCTGGAAGGCATTCTACAAGATGAGTATTTTTATTAAGACACCATCTCTAGCCTTTACTCAACCAAGAGCCCCAAGGCAGGGGGTGTTTTAAGTCGGAGTTGGCATCTCCTAGTCTTTGTCTTAAAGGGCATATCCTACAAAGCAGCAGGACATGAAGCAGATTGTACTGGGTTACATGTTACCAGTAGCAGGATAACCTGACCTGACAACTATTCTTAACAATTTTAAAAAAAAAGCGTTAAAACATCCGGTAAATAAAGTTTTCGTAAGTTTTTTTACTTTTTAAACTGTTTCGTGTTCATCGTCTATATTTCATAAAAAAATTTTTAAAAATTAGTATATGTGCGACATTTGAAGGAGTCAGTATTTATATATAATATATTTATATATAATCTATATATAATAATCTATATATAATAATCTATATATAATAATTATATAATGTTTCAATGTCATATCTTGTTGTACGTGAATATATATATATATATTTTTGAATATAAAGCATAAAAAACAGCTGCGTACAAACTAAATTTATTCTTCGTAATATTTCGATCTGCTTTTGCACAGATCGTCATCAGACGTAAAATATAATACAAAAAACCGTTACAAATATTACTTAAAAACGTCAAAGAAGACATTAAAAAGAAGCCATAAATGATTACATAATAACGTAAATATAAAACTAGCAAATATTATTTGGCTCCTTTTTTTGTATAATTTTTTGAAACAGAGGTCTCCAACTGTTTGTAGAAATTTTAATGCCATTGTCACGGTTCAGAAGTATTGGAGCATTTTTTATTTCTTGGTATGTTGAGGCGTAATTAATTTCAAGTGATTCTCTAACTTTGCGTTGATCGTACTCTGATTTTATTGCTAGAGTTTTCGGATTTGACCAATCAAACATGCCATTACATTCTCGACCATGTTCGGTTGCACCAGATGCATCCCATTTACCTTTTAAATAGTTTTTTTGATGTTCAATGCATCTCGTTAAAATCTTCTTTTTTGTTTCGCCTATGTATATACTGCCACAAGAGCATGTGAGTTTGTAGACACCGGGATTGCTATTTGGAATTAACTTAGACTTGTTGTTGCATAAGATGTTTTTTAACGTAGGTGGTGTAGTAAATATTATTCTGACGTTGTAAGGTTTAAGTTCTTTTCTTAGTTTTGGACCTATTCTTGGGAGCCATGGAAGTTTAACTGTATATTTAAATGTTTCTGTTTTATTATAATTTATTTTAGAAAGGTTGATTCTTTTCTGAATATAGTTCTTAGCAGTTGTTTCAAGCTTTAATCTATCGTGTCCATTTTCTGCAAACATATTTATTAAAAACTGTATTTCATCATCAAGATATTTTTTGGAACAAATTTTAACGGCACGAGATAAAAAACCTTTAAAAACACCCATAACTATTTTTGGATTAACGTTTGATGTAGGTTTTATTTGTATATTAGTGATAGCCGACTTTCTATGGATTTTGAAGTTATAGTATGAGTTATTAGTATTGGTTACAGTTATATCCAAGAAGTTTAATTCCTTTTTATTGTTTTCTTTTTCTGAAGTATATTTTATTGCTGGATCTTGTTCATTTAACAACTCCAGAAACTTATCATGATTTTGTATTGAGTCGAATCTTGCATGACTGTCATCTACATACCTTCTGTAAGTCTTTGGCGAAAATTGACCAACCTCAGCAATAATAAGAGCTTTTGCTTCCAAATGCTGTAAAAACGCTTCGGCAACTACGACCATTAAGGACAAACCTATAGGTCCCGAATTCGGTATAGATCTTATCTCATTTTTGTATAAAAAATAACATTGGTTAAGGCAGAGTTCGATCATTTCATGTATATCACTAAGAGTTAGTTTGGTTCTTTTTTTAAGATTATCAATATCGTTGTTTAAAATATCGATAATCACAGGAATTGCTCTGTCAATTGGAATGGAGGGATATAACGCCACCACATCAAAAGAAACTTGAATTTCACTTGGATCAATTAACCAAGATTTTGCTTCGTTGACAAACGAGGAGGAGTTTAATAATCTTGTTTTGTTTTTGTTTAAGGTTGGTTGTATAATTTTTACAAGATGTTCTGATGATCCATATGGTGGGGTACCTATAGTAGAAACGACTGGCCGCATTGGATAGTTCTTTTCTGGCTTGTGAGCTTTTATGACCCCATATAAACGTGGAGGTACGCAGTCAGAAGGGTACATTTGAAAATAAGTCTTGTTATCTAACTTTTTTTGTTTTCGTAACCTGCATAATAGTTTCTGGAATTTAGTCATAAGGGTTTGAGTCGGGTCATAGTTGATAGTTACTGAGTGTTTAATTTCCTCTTCCAATTTATAAAATGCGTCCTCTTCGTTTATAAGTACAAATCCTGTTCCTTTATCAAATGGATAAACTGCTAAACCATTCATTTTTTTCTTCAAATTATTTAAAGATAATCTTTGTTCTTTTGATAAATTATCGGGTAATCTATGTTTGATATTTTTAATAAGAATTTTACTCACGTTTTGTCGAATCTTTTCTGCATCAGATTTTTTACTCTTTTTTTCTAAATGTAAAGCAAAAGATTCGATCGGCGTTAAAATTTCCATATAAGGCAACTTTTTAAACGACGGTGCAAAATTTGGTCCAAGATTCAGGAGATTTATTGTGGAGGTGTCTAACCGAGTTTGCGATAAATTTAAGATTCCAGATTTAACTATATTTTTATTCAATCCGTTTGATTGTTTTTGTTTATTGTAAGTCATTTTATAAAGTTTTTCAAACTTATCTTTTAAATGTTTCTTTGTAATTTTATAATGATGGTTTTTTGATTTTTCAGTAACATTTTCAATAATTTTATAGTGATTAGGTGTCAAAATTTTTTCTAAATTATAACAAATATTTTTTATAACATTCTTACTTGTAAAAAATCTATATTTTGCTTTCGTTTCGGGCGTGTATCAATAAATTTCTTTGATATTGTTTAGTAATATTTTCTGCTTTTTTCGATTTAATTGGTGATCTTACTTTTAATGATGGTGGAATTATATGATTGGAAACGCACCTTTGAAGAAAGATTAATTGGTTTTTCGATATTGCATTTCTAATTTTTTGTTCTTGAAGTTTTACTGTCGAATTATATATCTCCTTGCTGTAGGAATTAGTTATAAAATGTTTCAATGTCATATCTTGTTGTACGTGAATATATATATATATATTTTTGAATATAAAGCATAAAAAACAGCTGCGTACAAACTAAATTTATTCTTCGTAATATTTCGATCTGCTTTTGCACAGATCGTCATCAGACGTAAAATATAATACAAAAAACCGTTACAAATATTACTTAAAAACGTCAAAGAAGACATTAAAAAGAAGCCATAAATGATTACATAATAACGTAAATATAAAACTAGCAAATATTATTTGGCTCCTTTTTTTGTATAATTTTTTGAAACAGAGGTCTCCAACTGTTTGTAGAAATTTTAATGCCATTGTCACGGTTCAGAAGTATTGGAGCATTTTTTATTTCTTGGTATGTTGAGGCGTAATTAATTTCAAGTGATTCTCTAACTTTGCGTTGATCGTACTCTGATTTTATTGCTAGAGTTTTCGGATTTGACCAATCAAACATGCCATTACATTCTCGACCATGTTCGGTTGCACCAGATGCATCCCATTTACCTTTTAAATAGTTTTTTTGATGTTCAATGCATCTCGTTAAAATCTTCTTTTTTGTTTCGCCTATGTATATACTGCCACAAGAGCATGTGAGTTTGTAGACACCGGGATTGCTATTTGGAATTAACTTAGACTTGTTGTTGCATAAGATGTTTTTTAACGTAGGTGGTGTAGTAAATATTATTCTGACGTTGTAAGGTTTAAGTTCTTTTCTTAGTTTTGGACCTATTCTTGGGAGCCATGGAAGTTTAACTGTATATTTAAATGTTTCTGTTTTATTATAATTTATTTTAGAAAGGTTGATTCTTTTCTGAATATAGTTCTTAGCAGTTGTTTCAAGCTTTAATCTATCGTGTCCATTTTCTGCAAACATATTTATTAAAAACTGTATTTCATCATCAAGATATTTTTTGGAACAAATTTTAACGGCACGAGATAAAAAACCTTTAAAAACACCCATAACTATTTTTGGATTAACGTTTGATGTAGGTTTTATTTGTATATTAGTGATAGCCGACTTTCTATGGATTTTGAAGTTATAGTATGAGTTATTAGTATTGGTTACAGTTATATCCAAGAAGTTTAATTTCTTTTTATTGTTTTCTTTTTCTGAAGTATATTTTATTGCTGGATCTTGTTCATTTAACAACTAATAATTATATATATAATAATTATATATATATATATATATATTGTATATGCATATAAATTAGTAGAAAATCACTTAACAAAAATTTTTCTCATTTTACACTGTGTTTCATCAATAAAGACTCATCAGAAATGAAAGATCAAATTAATAAAACTTCAATTTATACCAAAAATTAAATTACGGGAAGTCGCAAATGTCTTAACTACTGTAAATTTTGACATATTTGTTGGATTTGTTGGATTTGCTGACACAAAAGTTAATTAAAAAGAGTTACATTAAGTCTCTAAAAAAGTAATCATTTCCAAGGAATTCTTTTATAAAAAGAATTCCTTGGAAATGATTACTTTTTTAGAGACTTTATGTAACTATTATGTGAGCTCATTTATTTTTATAGTTTTTAAGGAGAAACTCATTTTCGTGCCTGCATTTAGAAATTAATTCAGATTTTTTTAATAAACTTTATTGGTTTGCGTGTGTAATTATTTCAAATTTTTCTTGAAGGCATAGAATGCATTTTTTGGAAATATTGTTATATGCTGGCGCTGTTTTAAGGTTGGACCTATTCCGTATAAAATCATCAATATTTTTATCTTTTAACTCCCATATAAATTTTGACAGCATGGTGTCTTTTGAATTCTTTTTATTTTTAAAAGATTTCTTATGATTGGCAAAACGTTTTTTACATTCATCCTCTGTTATGCCAATATATTGTTTATCAGGTACATTCTTGGAGGAAACAACACATTTATATACCACATTTTTTGATAAACAACTTCCACTCATTGGACAATTGTTTTTTTGTTTACAATTACAACTTTCTGCATTCTTTTTATTTAGGATTTCTTTTTTGCTTAACAAGCATTATTGTGACCTTTTATAATTCTTTCCATATTTTTAGTGCAACTGTAGCTAACTCAAATTGTATTTCGATTAAAAATTTTATGTAATTTATTAGAGGGCGGGGAAATGTTTATCGACCAATTTTAAGAACACTTTTCCTATGATAGTGGAAACATTTTGGCTATATGGAGGGTTGTACTAAATTACATTTCTAGTTTTATTACGTTTTTTTGTATTCTTTTTTTCAGGGTCAAATTATAGTTCGGAATTTTAAAAACCACTTTTTTTTAGGGCATCTTCAAATATTCGTTTAGAGGAATTAAATACATTTTCATTAGATGAGTTTTGGTGTAATCTGTTATTAATTGAAATCGGGTTTTATTTTAAAATTTGGGGTGGATGATTAGAGTTAATATTAATATACAATAATTCATCGTTTGGTTTTTTGAAAAGCTTATATGAATTTTCAGAGAGGTTAAATGTGACATCAAGAAAGTTCCCAATTTTAAATTTATGTTTGTTTTGATTTGAAAGCCAATATTTTTAAGAATTTTTATAATATCAATTCTAATTTTATCGAGCTGGGGACCAGATCTTTTAAGTATTACTAATAAATCATCGTCTCGATAAAGGCCTAAATCATTTATATTGATTATTTTAATTAATAAATCTAATATGTATAGTCCAACAAATTCACATATACGTGAGCAGAGATTTTGTTGACTATACACGTATAGTCAACAAAATCTCTGCTCCGTCATAACTGCCTATTGTTACATCAAAGCAGTCATGTATGTTTTTCGTTTTCCAAGTTTCCATATTAAAATAGAGTAAGGTTTTCCTACAATATTTTATTATACGGATTGTTTCTTTAAGAATAACTGTGTGGCTTTTTGCAAATTGTTTTGTCTAAAATACCTGCAGTTATTGAAGGGTAAAAATCATTGATATCGAATTGAATAAATGTACAGTCATTTTTATTTTCGATTATGGAGAACCAATTTATAACATCAATGGTATTTTTCCATTGTTGCAAATTTAATTTATTTCTAAGAATATTAATAATTTTGTCTAATTTAATTTTGCTTACATGTCCCATCTCACTTTTTGAGGGAACCATTAATCTACAACGAAGTTTGTTTTGAAATTTTGGTTTATGGTCTTATAGTATTACGAAGGCTTGGGCAGGGGCAGTTGATTTGATTCAGTTATTAAGGTTTATTTTTTTAGCAATACTTTGTGCTTCTAAATTAATTGCGTTTTCCAAACTTTTAGGGGCTTTTTCATAAGAACAAATAATATTGTCGCTTAAAATTTCTTTCATGTTATCTGTTGTGAATTGGTTAATGTTATTTGTTTTATCAGCAAAAATCAAAATTTTAGGGTTTGATTTAATTTTTTTAACATCTAACTTTAATTCCGTTTGAAATTCGTTTTTTATAGGGCGAAACTTTATTGTTTTAATTAAATGCAAAAGGTCATTTTCAAAATTTACTAAATCAGGTATAAATACATTATCTCTGTTTGTATTTAATTTTTAAAAAAAATGGGCCTTCCAACAAATTCTTTTAATAAAATGCTCAACTTTTTCAATCAAAGAAATAGTATAACTTTTTTCATCTAGTATAGGTATATTTTTCAAAGAAGTAAAATTTAGTTTTTATATTTACACGGAATGTTAAAATACAATTAAGAGTGCTCAACAAATGTTAATAAGGAGCCTAATATATATAATTAAACATTTTAAAAGATATTCTACAAAATAGAGTGCTCAATTTTCTTAAAAGAACAGAGCAATTATAAATTAGTAGAAAATCACTTAACAAAAAGTTTTTAATTTTACACTGTGTTTCATCAATAAAGATTAACCATGAGAGAGACTAGGTTTTTTCAAACCGAGACGAGACCGAGACGAGAAGTTAGTACTTCTTGTGAGACGGAGAACGAGACGAGAAATTTAACGATTTTTGAAAACAAATTTATCAAAATAAAAAATTAAATTAAAAAAAAAAATGTAAACATGGTTTTGACAAATAGACACAAATGACATTTGTCTAATGTAAACAAGTTTTTCAAATATTAATTCAGAATTTTTTTGCCAAACTTTTCCAACAAGACAATGTTTTCTCTGATTAAGATGATTTGTTCTACTTTTACTGGGTGTAAGTTGTGTCTGGATGATCGGACGACATTTTCACCTGAGCTAAAAAACTCTCTCTGGTTTAGTTGAACTTGCTGGAATAGCTAAAATTTGTCTAGCTAATGAAGAGAGTTCTGGCAATGTATTTAAATGCAATTTCCACCAATCAAGAATCGGAAAGTCTTTTTTGGCATCAGGAAGATATTCATACTGGCACATTTCGCTCAAAATAGGATTCAGTTCAGATGTTGGCTCTTGTGTTTCAAGTCTGACGTTTAACCTGCGCTTCAGTTTTGAATTAGGAGACAAATCTGCTGAAAGGACTCTGGCAACAGGTTGGCACTCAACATTATCCTTAACCTGTGAGGCTAACCATTCTTTTGTTGTTTGAAATTTTTTGAAGAGCTTCAAGTGAAGTCCATTTAAAGCAGGATTTAAGTAGTTTGCTGCAGCACTCAATAAGTTTCCAGTGTGACAAAGAGGAAATCTTTTCTTAATGCAGCTTTTCAAGTTTTTTGTATACAAGACACCGGAGCCATTTTTTCCATCCGTCTCAATAAATTGATCATTATTGTCATGGATTAGAGAGATAAAGAGAATCAGCGACAGTGTTAATTGTTGGAATAGACTCAGCCGACCACGTTTCCGTAGCTTCTCTAAGTAGTGCCAAAATTTCTACAGCTCCCTCAATTGATTTCCACTGTGATGCACTGATGGTCTTTGAAGAAAAAATATCTTCAAGCTGATAATTGCACTCTTTAAATGTAGGACAGAAGCCATGCAATCCAGTTCACTATTCCATCTTGTGTCAACAGATTGGCGTAACTGTCTAAAATTGATTCCTTGAGCGTCTGATTCTGATTCAAGCAACTCAGCTGCAACTGTTGACTGGTGAGTTAAAGAAGCCAAATCTTTGCATGTTTGCAACGCATCATCCATTCGAGCAGTCATTCCAAATGAGTCTCGAACTGCACATTGCAAAATATGATTGTTGCACAAGTATTGGTCAAGGCGCTTTGACAATTTGACTGCAAATTTCATGTTTCTTGCCTGGTCGTTCACGCAGTACATTGGCAAATCAGCAGGCAAATTTAGTTCTTCTAAGTAAGAATCCAGCTTTCCTTCAATTAAGATACCTGTGTGTCTGCCTGGGAACTGTTGGACTTGGGGTGTCCAGTGATGTAGTCTCCAATTTTTGTCAATAGCATGAAAAGTCCAAGAGATGTAGCTGTCCTGAGCTCTAGAAGTCCAAAGGTCAGAAGTAAATGCAGCACTTTTTAGATTTGGCATAATCTCCGTTATTATGCTCTTCATTCCAGCTCGAACTTTGCTTGACCGAATTGAAAGCTTTCTTGAATATGTTGTTCTGTGATGAAGGCTCAGTTTAGGGTTTGCAATGTCAAACAATTTCTTGAAACCTCTTCCTTCGACTGCTGAAAAGGATGCCAGATCAGTGCAAAAGTAATCTAGCATTGCAGAGTCAAACTGTTTTTGAATGGAATTGTCTTTGTCATATTTGAACTTTGTTTCAAGCATTTCGACCGTGGTTCGTTGTTTCTTCTTAGGAGGAGGAAGAAGAGAGTCGTCAGTTTTTTCAGAATACTTAACGTAATCTTGGTTGTGTTTTTTTTCGAGGTGACGATGAAGTCCGCTTGTGTTTCCATCTTTAGTTTTCAAAGACTTTTTGCACGCCTTGCATTCAGCACCGTCACTTGTTTTTTGAAAATATCTCCAGATTTTGTTTTTCTTGGTGACATTTTTGATCGTTGAAATGAGGCAAGAATATTTCTTTTCAATATGAACAATATGTGTCAAGTTAAATTCCACTGGTAATCTAATGAAATTAAGTCGAAAGTGCACTATTTTATACAAAAAGTTTTTGTATTTAAAATCTAATTAAAAATATTTAAAATCTAAGTAATATTTTTTAATTAGATTTAAAAAAAAAATCTAATTAAAAAATCTTATTAAAAATCTAATTAAAAATTTAATTTGTTTTTGTCAAAAACAAATTAAATTTGTAATTAGATTTATTAAAATCACGGAGTCAAAATATTACATAATTAAAAAAACAAATTATTAGGCATTTTTTAAATTATAAAAACTTTTAAGTTGGAAAATAATATAATATTCAAGTCTCGTTCTACTTCTCGCGAGAATTTTCTATTTCTCGTTTCTCACGAGAAGTCCCATTTCTCACGAGAAACGAGAACGAGTCGAGATCTCGCTCATGGTTAATAAAGACACATCAGAAATGAAAGATCAAATTAATTAAATTTGATTCAACCCCCCATACGGCAAAAAAGTTTCCACAAACATAGGAAAAGTGTTATTAAAATTGGTTGATAAGGATTTCCCGCCCTCTAATAAACTATATAAAACTTTTAATCAAAATACAATTAAAGTTAGCTACAGTTGTACAAAAATTACGGAAAGAATTATAAAAGGTCACAATAATGCTTTATTAAACGAAAAAGAAACCCTAAATGAATAAACTACACAAAATTGTAATTGTAAACAAAAAAACAATTGTCCTAAGAGTGGAAATTGTTTATCAAAAAATGTGATATATAAATGTGTTGTGTCCTCTAAAAATGTACCTGATAAACAATATATTGGCATAACAGAGGGTGAATGGAAAAAACGTTTTG
The DNA here is from genome assembly GCF_038396675.1 of Hydra vulgaris. Lineage (NCBI taxonomy): Eukaryota > Metazoa > Cnidaria > Hydrozoa > Anthoathecata > Hydridae > Hydra > Hydra vulgaris. The sequence continues at coordinate 2,000,783 of NC_088921.1, read as the reverse complement.
CCAATCATAAGCAATCTTTTAAAAATAAAAAGTATTCAAAAGACACCATGCTGTCAAAATATATACGGGAATTAAAAGATAAAAATATTGATGATTTTGTACTGAATTGGTCCATCCTTTAAACAGCGCCTGCATATAACAATATTTACAAAAAATGTATACTAACGGGTGATGCGGAAGTTATCGGACAAAATAAAAACGTCAATAACTTATTTATAAATAATAAAACAAACTACTATTATATTTTTTTAAAATAAAGCATTTATCTTTTAATAAAAATATATTATTTTTTATATGAAAAAACACCACCATCTGCAATTGATCTCAATTTTGCTCTGACGCCTTTCATATGCGACTGTAAAAAGTTTAAATCAATTTCTTGTAGTTTTAGTTTAATGCGATCAATCAAAACTTGCTCTGTTGAAGCTTGCCAATCTCCCTCGTAAACCTTCTGTGCCAAATGTACCCCAAAATTTTCAATTGGTCGTGATTGAGCCACATTTGGGGATTGGATTCTTTATCAACGTAATAGACATATTGGTCCATCCAATTTAGAGAATCTTTAGAATAATGAGAACTTGCTGAATCTGGCCAAAATAAATAGTTAAAGTCTCCATGATAATTGTGAATAAATGGAAAAAGTTGTTTTTCTAAACATTTATTAATATAGATTGATGAATTGATCGCTACAGCCTTGGAAGTGCGAAACAATGGCTCGGACATACCACGGTCAGATATGGCTATCCACATTAATCATTTTTTTGGAAATTTCTCTTTTCCTATAAAGCAATCACTTTCTGGGCATGTCTTTTTGTTGTTTGTGTAGCATCCAGAATTTCCAGGCATGTGGTCCCCTGCAAAACAAAAGTATTTTTCGTCATCGATGACTAGAAGCGATTTTGTGTTATAGAGTTGGTTAACTAGTTTCCTGCTTATTTTCTTTGCCTTTATTTGTTGTTCTATAGTGCATTTTGGAGTCTTCTCAAATAATGAAATTAGGATTTGTCCGATAACTTCCGCATCACCCGTTATGCCTTCAAGAAAAATTTGAAATAATTACACTCGCAAACCAAGAATGTTTATTCAACAAATTCAAGAATGTCTATTCAAGCAAATTCAACAAATGTGTGAATATTTACAGTAGTTAAGACTTTTGCGACTTCCTGTAATTTAATTTTTGGTATAAATTGAAGTTTTATTAATTTGATCTTTCATTTCTAATGAGTCTTTATTGATGAAACACAGCGTAAAACGAGAAAAATTTTTGTTAAGTGATTTTCTACTAATTTATAATTGCTCATATATATATATATATATATATATATATATATATATATATATATATATATATATATATATATATATATATATATATATATATATTTATATATATACACACATACATAAATATATATATAGATATATATATAAAAATCGCATAAATAATTTTTTTTTTTTTTAAATGATTTTCTACTTATTTAAAATTGTTTTTTTTTAGAACATTGAGCAATCTACTTTGTAGAATCCATTTTAAAGTTGTTTAAATATATATGTATATATATATATATATATATATATATATATATATATATATATATATATATATATATAAATATATATATATATATATATATATATATATATATATGTATATGTATATATATATATATTACTTATTTATTATTGCTCTTTTTAAGAACATTGAGCACTCTATTTGTAAAATACACTAACATTGTTTACTATATGTATGTATATATATATATATATATATATATATATATATATATATATATATATATATATATATATATATATATATATATATATATATATATATATATGTATATATATATATATATATATATATATATATATATATATATATATGTATATATATATATATATATATATATATATATGTATATATATATATATGTATATATATATATATATATATATATATATATATGTATATATATATATATATATATATATATATATGTATATATATATATATATATATATATATATATATATATATATATATATATATATATATATATATATATATATATATATAATATATATATATATATATATATATATATATATTTATATATATACACACATACATAAATATATATATAGATATATATATAAAAATCGCATAAATAATTTTTTTTTTTTTTAAATGATTTTCTACTTATTTAAAATTGATTTTTTTTTAGAACATTGAGCAATCTACTTTGTAGAATCCATTTTAAAGTTGTTTAAATATATATGTATATATATATATATATATATATATATATATATATATATATATATATATATATATATATATATATATATATATATATATATATGTATATGTATATATATATATATTACTTATTTATTATTGCTCTGTTTTTTAAGAACATTGAGCACTCTATTTGTAAAATACACTAACATTGTTTACTATATGTATGTATATATATATATATATATATATATATATATATATATATATATATATATATATATATATATATATCTGTATATGTATATATATATACATGTATATATATATATATATATATATAAATATATATATATATATATATGTATATATATATATATATAAATATATATATATATATATATATATATATATATATATATATATATATATATATATATATATATATATATATATATATATATATATATATATATATATATATATATATATATATATGTATATATATATATATATATATATATATATATATATATATATATATATATATATATATATATATATATAATAATAATAAAATTTTAGAAAAACAACTTTACATGGAACTTTAAGTTTCATGCCTACCGGCAATCATCAGCCATGAAGTACAAAATCAAAAATATAAAAAGCCGTTTAAAAATTACAAATTGCGGTAGAATGAGTTCTGACGTTATATTACAAGAAGTCGTAATGGAAAACTAATCTCCGCTATCAAATAATGAAAGGAGAAATTTATTTTTGTGTCTGCATTTAGAAATTAATTCGCCTCTTTTGTTTAGCAGATTGTTTCCTTTGTAAAATAATATTGCGAATTTCTCATTTAAACAAAACTTACAAATTTTTGACGCAGGATTGTATGATTTACAGCGTTTAATAATATTCTATTTGATTAGGGAGTTTTGTCACGTGACATTTTATCGCGGAAAAAAATCGTTAATATATTTTTGAAAAACTTCGTCCAAAAAACGCCAGAAATGATTTTATGTAGGTGTTGAAGAATAAAAACCCACCCATGAAAATAAATAGTATATACGTACATGTAGATGTTATTTTTTTTAGAAAAGGTTGTACTACAATAATTTGTTTGGGGACGACGTTTTGGTTTAGAATTGATAAAATTATTTAGTTTTAAATCTTTCAGTTTTGTTAAAATACAAGTAAGTTAAAATAATTCTTTTGTCCCCACGTAAAAACAAATTCTGCAACTATTTATTTATTAAGTGAATAAGTTTTTTTTTTTTTTTTTTGTAGTCTTATAGGGTGGGTTTTTTGTTTTCTAAGTAAAGATTATTATAATTTCCCCCGTCTTTAAATATTTTTGGTAAATTTGCCGTTTCTTCTTTTACTTGACTAAAGAATTTTGGACCTGTTGAATTCAATATTTTATATAGCTGAGATTTTATTATAAATTTTTACTAAAGGTATTCTAAAGTGAGTTTGTTTTGTGTTGTTAATGTGGTTTTTGCTAACCATTTGGTAATTGAATCACAGCAATTTATCAGTAAGTCTTATTTGTAACTTACAATTTTCTTTTTATACAATTTACTTAGTTTTTAAGTTTATATATATATATATATATATATATATATATATATATATATATATATATATATATATATATATATATATATATATAATAAGTAAAAGACTTAAAATAATATATTTATATGTTTATATATTTTTTCGAATTGATGACTGGAAAATCTTTATTTATTTAGATAAAATGATAAATGAAAGTATTTATGATTGGTATTTGGCTTTAAAAGATACATCTTATGATGCAATATATTGTAGATATTGTGTGGATTTTAAAGTTGAACTGTTCTGCTGCAAAAAAGCTTTAGCCAAAAAAATAAATAGATTAGTTGACACCATTGGAAAATTAAAGAAACAACGAAAAAATAAAAAATTAGCATTGTTATTAGGTAAAGCCTTTTTTCCACCTGTGGCAAATTTTTCTGATAATACAGTGAATGCATCCAAAATTCTTAAAGAAACAATACTGATAAGCGAAAACAAAATGCTTAAAAAAGAAAATAAATTTTTAAAAAGGAAAATGGAATCTATGATGGATTTACAAATGGATTATTTTACACATCTAAAAGATTTTGAAGATATGTCCAACAATCTAAAAATACTTATTTCAAAAAACTCTCTAATAGAAGCTGAATTAAACTTTATTAAAAAGTGTTATTGTGAAAAAGAAGAAAAGCTTAATAATATCGAAAACAAATTAGAGCTATTAAAGTCAAAAAAAGAATCATTTAATGTTAGAAATTTGAATAAAAAAATAAAATATCGTGATACTCAGCTGGAAATAAAAAAGAATAAAATAAATTCGTTAAAAAATGAAGAAAAAAAAATAATATTGCAATTAAAAAATAAAATAACAGATATTAATTCAATTCTTGAAAACTCAGACATAAACATTTCTGAATTAAAAAACGAAAAAATAAAGCTGCAAAAAAAAGTGAGTAATTTAAAAGTTATTTTGCAAAATAAAACCAACTATATTAATGACAACAATATGAAAGGTGTTATAAGTTTAGAGAAGGAAGGTGTTTCGTTATATAGTAAGAAACATTTTAAAAGAGGAGAATCTAGAACTTCAAAAATTGGTTTCTTTGCTGGATGATAACGAAGTAATAACATTTGAAGATGGCAGATACAGTGATGACATTCGAGAAACAATAATGAAACTTCTTTCAATGAACGTGAGTATGAATAGTGTCAACGAAGTCATAAAAGTAGTTTTAAACAAACTAGCCAAAAAGAACATATCTAGACTGCTATCAGCCGCTGTAAAATGTAGGTTAATGCAGGAAGCTTCAATTTTAGGTCAATTTCAAGTTGCGGAAGCAATGCTTGAAAATAATTTGATAAATAAAAACTCTAATATAGGCAATTGTTTGCATGGTGATGGTACTCAGAAATACCATAAGCATTATCAAAACTTTCAAATTACTACAACTAGTAGGAAAACTTTATCTTTTGGTCAGTCAGAAGTGGTTGGCAAAGATGCAGCAACTGTTTTGCAAAACTTTACTAATATAGTAGATGACATTTGTGACGTTGTTAGCAACTCAGCTACTGAAAAAGAGATTAATTTTGCTAAACTAATAACATCAATAAAATCAACAATGTCTGATCTTTCTTCGGTTAATCCTCTTTTTAACTCACAGTTAAAAACATTAAGGGAAAAACTTTTGCCTATTGCAATTAGTAACTGGGATTTTCTTTCCTCAAACGTCAAAGACAATATGAAGGACATGAGTAATTTTTTCTGTAAACTTCATTTGCTTGCTAATTTTGCTTCTGAAACTGATAAAGTTTTAAATTCTTTTGAAAAAATTCTGCTTCAAAATGATTTTGAAACTGTTTTTGCTTTTAGTGGTAAAGAATGTGGTGCTGTACGGTTAGTTCGTACTACATGTAAGGCATTTCATTCAAGGGGTAGTGAGGAAGCTGGTGTTGCATCATGGTTTAATTCTTTTCTTTCCTCTCGTAACAATAAATCTTATTTTGTTCCATTTATTGGAAATCGATTTAATATTTTGTATTACAATGCAGCTGCCCTATACTATCATAAGGATTCTATAACCGAATTTCTTAATGCTTGGCCTAACCCTAATAATTTATTAAAAGCAATTAAGGAAGATATCACAAATCTTGTATTCATTGCTGAAGTCCGTGCATTAGGTATTATTGCACGGACTTCAGCAATGAAGTCCGTGCAAAAAAAAAAGAATTAATGGAAAAAATTCAGGATGCAAGACTAAACAAACTAATAGAGCAACAAAAAAAGCACTCCTTATCAAAATTTATTAACAATCCATCTGATTTTGTAGGTTTTTCTATACAACATCGTGTTAGTGAAGAAGATGCTCTTAAAGTATCTTGGGAACGTGCGCAAGTGGTTCAAATTGATCAATTAAACGGTAGAAGAACTACATACCTTGTTAAGTATGATAACGAACCTGATGAAGTATGGTCATTTCCTTTATTAATTGATTTTGAAAAAGGTGATCTTATTCTTTGTAGCTAGGGTTTTTTTTACCAGTATAAGTGACACTTAATAATATTTTATTCAAATAGTTTATGCAATAATAGAATTCAAGTATAATATAATTCTAGAAGGAACCCCTAAGTTTTTGTATACTCACAGCACTCAGTTAACAATTCATGTAGAGAATATAGAGGGTAGAAATTATTGCCGTTTATCATACTGTTATGTCATTAACCTTCTAGCATACAGCATTGGGAACTAAAAACTATAAGGCTTATAATTTTTTAGTAAATGCCATTTATTAATAAGTTCAATTATACAAAAAAATAATTTCTTTTTTTCTCTAATATTTATAAAATTTCTTTTATTTTTAACAAACTTATAAGCTTATTTAATTATTTTTTTTTTGTAATTTGATATAGCCATTTAAAATGTATATCGGTTTCACCGCTAGGAACTAAAATCGCCGCCATCTTGGGAGGCCAATTTTAGCTTCAACTTTTTTCGGAAAAAACAATAGAACCAGCTATCCAGTTATATTTTGAGATCAGTGGTCAAAACTCATTCTACCGCAGTTTGTAATTTTTAAACGGTTTTTTATATTTTTGATTTTGTACTTCATGGCTGATGATTGCCGATAGGTATGAAACTTTAAGTTCCATTAAAAGTTGTTTTTTCTAAAATTTTATTATAAAACGCTCTGTTTTTGAAAAAATATATATTTTCTTAAATATTGAGCACTTTACAACAATCAAGAGTTTAGTATTTTTAATACTTAATCATACAACAGCAATATATATATATATATATATATATATATATATATATATATATATATATATATATATATATATATATATATATATATATATATATATATATATATATATATATATATATATATATATATATATATATATATATATATATATATATATATGTATATATAAAAATTTGTAAAAAACACTTATCTAACTTTTTTCTTCAATTTGAAGTTTCACCATTGCTGGATCATCAAAAAGAATTACTAAATCTCAAAAAAAATTTAATTTATAGAAAAAAATATTTTACAGGAAGATATAAATTATTATAAAAAAATTTTAATTAATATTTTTTTTTTGGTTAACGGGAAGTTACAGAAAGTAATTATTAAATAAATTTCTTTGGAATTGGGATAGTTCAATTTGGTCATTTGTTTTTATAATTTTTCAAGAGGTATTTATTTTCGTGCTACATTTAGAAATTAATTCAGATTTTTATTTAATAAATTTTCCTGATTTAAATGAGTAATTATTTCAAACTTTTCTTGCAAACATAGTATACTTTTTTTGGAAATGTTATTATAGGCAAGGGCAGATTTTAGAATAGAGCATTGTAAATTAAAATTTTTATTTTTTTCTTTTAAATCCTAAATATATTTTGACGGCATAGTCTCTTTTGAATATTTTTTGTGTTTAAACGATTGTTTGTGGTTGGCCTTTTATAATTCTTTCTAAACTTTTAACGCGTGGTTGCGGCCTTTTATAATTCTTTCTAAATTTTTTGTACAACTATAACTTACTTTAATGGTATTTCTGTTAAAAATCTTATGTAATTTGTTAGAGGGAGGAAAATGTTTGTCTACTAATTTTAGAAAAATTTTACCTATAATTGTTGAAACATTTTTGCTGTACGGCGCGTTGAACCAAATTATGTTTCTATTTCTAAAAATATTTTCATTAGAAGAGTTTTGGTTTAGCCTATTGTTAATTGAAATTGGAATTTGTTTTAGAATTTGAAGGGAATGGTTCGAATTCACATTAATATACAATAATTCGTCAATAGGCTTTTTGTAGGGCTTATAGGAACTTTCTGAGAGGTTAAGTGTGACATCAAGAAAATTTACTATTTTTAAATTTATGTTTATTTCAATTTGGAAGCCAATGTTTTTAAAAACTTTAATAATATCTTTTCTAATTTTATCGAGTTGTGGCCCTGATTTTTTATGCATTATTATTAAACCGTCGTCGCGATAAAGACCTAATTGATTAATTAGGATTATTTTAGCTAGGGTATTTAAAATATATAAACCTACAAATTCGTAAATTTCTACTCCGTCATAACTTCCCATTGTTACATCAAAGCATTCGTGCGTGATTAAAAAAGGCTTTCAAAGGCTTAAATAATCCACGGTCCAATGGCTGAAGTTTATGAGTTGTGTGTGGTGGTAGCGATAGCAAAAACAATCCATTGTCACGAGCATATACTTTAAGTTTTAAACTTTTGGTATGAGAACGACTGTCAAATATAAGTAAAACTTTGTTGATCAAGGTGCATCATACATGTTTAACAAAATGTTGTATACATTCAAGAAATAAATCAGTATTAACCCAGCCATTTTATGAGCATCCTTGAATAGTTCCAACTGGAACATTATCTGTGAGTAACAATTTCTTTTTTTTGCGTCTAAATATCATCATGGGTGGTACATAATGACCAACAGAATTACATGCACATAAAATTGTTGTTATGACTCCTTTTTTCTCACTTGTCACTGATGAAACCGTTTTCCTGTGGATGATGTGGCTCAAAGTGATATTTATCCAACAATTTCTCTAAATTACTAAATTAGATTTTAATATTATTTTCGTTCAAACCAAACACTCTGTTTATAGAAATTGCTTCTTGTTTTCTTAGTGATAAATCAGGATGGCATTTAAAAAAGTCTTGCACAAATCTTCTCCTGCTAATTTACTTTTTTTGTTAAAAGGATTTGGAATTAAATTTTTTTTGCATAACTCAAATACTATCAATCTAATATCCATCATTGAGAGAACATAAAATGAATAGTCTATATCTATAATATACTTATTTAGATCTTGTTCTTGGTTATCAGAAAGCACTTTTCTAAACCTTCCAAGTAAATTAGTAGGTAAACTACGTTCAAGTGAAGCCTTTTTAACACGTCGATGTAGTAAATCTTTTTGCACACTAAAGTTTTTACAAGCTTCTCTCAAAGACATCTGCTTCAACCTCACTGCTGTAATAGCATTTTTCATGATTGGTTTTTCTCTTGTAGTTTCTCGTTTAAAAATTTTTGGTCACTAAATGAAAACAAAGTTATGTTATACTCTTTTAAAGTTTCTAATAAAATTATGTTTTACTTTTAGATAAAATTCTTTCATAAAATGATGATATCGTAAACGCTTACTTTGACAATTTTTTAAGTTTATAAACTTGCTATCCTAAACGTTTATTTTGACGATCTTTTTCCGTAATTAGCGCTGTCGCACTTTCCCCTTAAATGTGAAGTTATATATTTCTTAAATATCTTTGAAACAAAATAATCTGACATAAAAAAGGAGAATGGTGGCTGAAAGATAACAAATAAATGATCACAAACTAAAAATTATGTTTGTTTTGTGGTAAAAAATGGCAGCGTACGTGGATTTTTTCCACAAAAGAAAAAAAAATTAATGTTGATTTTTCAATCAATTTGACGCAACTCATAAGCTTTAAACCCACCTTTCTATGTAATATTATATGAAAAAACTGATGGAACTTACTTCAAAATATAAAAAAAACATGAAATTTTAAATATAATAAAACAAAATTACTGAATCATTTCAAAAAAATTATGTACAAAGCTAGATAACCTAAATGTCTCACTTTGCCCCGGTGTCTCGCTTTGCCCCAGATTACCCTACAAATCTTGTTTTATTTATTTTATTTTAATACTCTTCAGAGTATTTAAACGGTATCAAAATTTGTTTGAACAAGAGAACTTTCTCTCGTAAAATCTCAAAATTTCAATAAAGTTTATCTGATTATGGAGATTTTATCTGTTGTTAATTGTACGTGTTAAAAAATGTGAGTTAAAGTAAATTCGAAAAAATTTATCAATGTATTTCTCTTAAAGTATAATGTCTTTGGCCTTGAAGCATACTCAAATACAAAGTTTATGTGCTGTTTTACCTGGCTACTGGTGAAGATATGCAGTTTTACCAGACTACTGCTGAAGTACTTTATTTATACTTGTTGATTATAAAGTGTCGAACGAGTTTTTTCAAAAAGAAAATTTGTACTGATTGCAAAACTAGTTTACATGTTACATGTGAATATATAATTTTTAAGGAGATTTTGTTTTCATATTTTGTTTCAACCTTAATTTGGATGAAACTGAAATCTTTTTTATTACATAACTCTAATAAAACATCATCCATTAAACACTTTGTAAAGATTTAAAAGGTTTGCAGGCTACCTTCACTTATATAAAAAAATGACTTTTGGATATTGACACTCTATTTGGAAATTTAACAAAAGGAGTAAATTTTATGTTTTCCTTCTGAACAGTAAATTTTTGTATTGTAATAATCAAAAAAAAGTTAATTTAAAAAAAACCAAACTAAGTGATAAAAAGTGAACAAATTTATTGAAAAAGAGTAATGAAGAAAAGAAAATAAAATTATTAGAAAACAGAACTGAGCCAGTTGTAATGCTATATGTTGTAATGCTTTTTTTTTAACCTAAATAGGCTTTAGTTAGGTTGTAGCCTTCATGATTAGTAAAAATATATATTTATTGTAGTAAATTTATCTGAGATCTCATTATTCCAGAGCTAATAAATTTTTATTTTTGCTCTTCAAAAGTATTTAATGTAATAATGTTAGTAATAATGTTACGTGATAATATAATAAGTATAAATTTATTAAAGTTTATTCTTTTATTTAAAACTATTTAAAATCCATTGCTGTTAGAGGGTATTTTTTCATTATTTTCTTTACCAATTAGAGAATACAATAACCAGTATTTTATTCAATTTAACAACTATATCTAACAAACATGTGTTTTGTACGTAAATTCTTTAAATATGTAATAATGTAAAATCTTTAGATAATACATTCAACATAATTTTGCATGTGTGCAATTTTTTTTTTCCTTCTTACCCTTAGGTTTCCATTAAGGTGGGGTACTATGACGTCAGACACCCGCTTAATACGAATTGCCGATCTTTATATTTTTGTTATATTTTGTTAGAAAATTCAATTAGGAAAAAGTTCACAGTGAAAACTATGCTTTGCAGAGGTTGAAAAAAATGTTTTATAAAATGAGCTAATGTAAACTGTACTTTGCAGGATATGAGAAAATTATCTTATAAAACTTGCTAATGTAAAATAAACTTTGCAAGATATGAGAAAATCGGATAAAGTAATTGGTTAACGCTATTAAAAGTAGCAATCTGATTCGTTTAAAAATAAAACTTTTTTAAAAATCGTAGTGTAAACTACACTTTGCAGCATTTGCAGCAGTTTTTTTGATTGAACTTTAATGTATAAGCATGGCCCATAACTTAATTGAAGATGTTATAGAAAGATTAAAAACCGACAATCTTGTATGAGGATTTTGAAATTGATCATGTTGTTAATATGTTTTATGAAACTTTTTTGGATAAATTTATTAATAACAATAACAAAAACGTTTACTAATAAAGATCTTTTAAGTCGATTTGTTGATATCAACATCTACTTATTGTGCCATCATAATGACACAATAAAAAATAATATATGTGCAGAAGTTTATATCCCGTCTTACTTAAAAAACAATAAAAAGCATTGTATTGCTCTGAAGTCACTTTACTTTTTCTTCAAAAATAATTATATTATTTTACTTTAATACAATAAGTTAATCTATTTTATTTTATTTTATTTTAATACAATAAGTTAATCTATGTTAATTGTGTAAGCAACTTTAATCTAGATATAAAAAAATGTAGGGGTTAAGGATATGATGAAGCCAGTTCTGTCTCTGAGTATATAAATGGTCTTTCTGCTCAGGTTTAATTATAAATTCAAAAGCTGTATACACATTGTCGTAGCCATCGACTGAACTTATTTGTTTGTGAATCGTGTAATTCCCCATTAGTCTTAGAGGTTTTTTCTAATTATTCAGAATTAATTATTCAGAAAATAGATAAAGTTTTTAGAAGCTAGTATTTTAGAGCTTGAAAATCAAACGCATAAGAAAAATTAAAGGATGTTTGTAGAACTAGATGGATTGAGTGTATAGATGGTTTAAACACTTTTCTTGAACATTACTCATCAATTTTCTATGCTTTATGTATCATGGCTTTTACAGAGAGTTCTGTTAACTCTTTCTCTTCTGTTAAAAATAAATCTTCTACTTTTTAAAATTCCATTGGCACTTTTCAGTTTGTTTTTACTTAATTTTTCGCAACATATGTCTTTGATTTTACTTTACCTGTTACTGCAATCAAAAACTATTGATGTCTTAGACGGTTTGCACCTTATTACAGCTCTTAAAAATAAATATGTTACCATCAGAAATGATAAATATAAATTTTAAAATAGCTGCTATGAAGCATCATGTTTGCATCCCTAATAATATCCCTAACTCTTAAATCAATATTATTTCTAGGGTTTAAAAATATAGCTTAAGAATACTTAATGTGAGAGAAGTTTTCTGTAATGCGTCTGTTAAAAGGCTATAGAAGAACAATAATGTCAGAAGATCAACTTAACGGTTTTGCATTAATGTGTATCCATCTAAAAATTGTTCCTTGTATTGATAATGTTATGAACAGATTTTCTTTAAAAAAATTGACGACTTCATTTCAATGATTAGTGCTGCCTACTGTTTATGTTGCTTATTCTAACACACACCAACTACTTTATATTAAAAAATTCTTTTCCATTATCACTGCTCTTCCTTTAACAGCTAACAAATATGCATGGAAACCCTTTGGAAGACCAAGACATCAATGGTGTCTTTAACAGGACGCTTATATGTAACCCTATACTTTTGTTTGGGATTATATATATGATCAGTGGTCATTGTTCGGGCAAACACTGAAAAAGAAAAACTTATTTTTAAAGTCTTATAAAATAAAAATATATATAATCTTTTTATAAATCTATTTCTATTTATGTATTTCTCTTTTCTGTTATTAATTTTTATTTTTCTGACTGTCCATGTCTGGAATTAAATTTGTTCCTAGACATTCTGATAAGCCCTGATATTGGGCGAAACAATCATTTATCGGTTTATATATTTATTATTGTAATATTTTATACCAGAATGATAGAAAAGAATCTACAGCCCTATACTCTTTTTGTTAAAAAATACTTTTTGTTAAAAAAAGTTTCTTAGTAAAACTAAGATATGAGCTTCTCACTGCAATAGAAAGAAAATCCCTTTAAATCCTCCAGCCTAATGGCAGGAAGATTTAAAGGGATACGTAGGGGGAGGCTATTCGAGCGATTGTTCCTCCCCCTCCCCTCCTCCTTAGATATACATATATTTTTTTGAGATAGTGAGCACATTGTTTAAAAACGTAAGTAAATTTAGGAGGCTGTTTTAAAGTGACATGAAATTCGGATAAAACTGTGTAGTGCAAATTCTATTTTTTACACTTGCCTGCTTAAAAAATTATTAAATCCGTTAAATCGATGGCCTTGATTGTTGGAATCAAAAAAATTGCCCCCGTTTCCATCTATACTTCATGGTCCGAATCAACCCTTACACCAGCCCCCTCCTTTTTTTTATTTGTCTTGTGGGCGTAGTTGCGTCACTTACAACATGGCGTAAGGCGCTTTTTTTTTGACAGGGTAAATTAAAAACCTGCGTCCGCCCCTAATGTTTTGTAATATTTTATTGCAAAACAATACTGAGGCCAAATCAAATCATTGATTGCTTACAATTGCTTTTAATTTAATAATATTGCAAATTACCTCGACTAGCTATAACAACCAACAAGCAATTTTCTCAAAATTGAAAAGTTTTAGTAATGTATATATTTTATATATTATATAATTTATATCATAATTACTCCAATTAGGACAAAGTTCTGAAAAACTATAAGGTATCGACTTAGTGTTCAAAGATATAATTGCTTTTATAACAATTAGTTAAAAATAACTTATATATTATTCTTATAAAAATAAAAGAAACCAAATGTCAATTAAAGTTTGTTACTGATATAAAAACGAAACGATTTTGAAACCGAAAGTAATTTGTTTATAAAGTTTAACGCCTCTGTTTTTTAATTATTTACTCATTCTGAATAGAATAAACTTTTTCAAGATGGCCAATTTTTTATATTTTTTTATTTTGTTCTTTATTACAATATTTATGATACAGATACAAAAATATAAAAAGAAGAAAAGTTAACAAGTCAAGATATCGTTAAGAAATAAATATAAAGAACGCGGATACTTAGAGAAGACGGTGGTCTTCTCTAAGTATCCGCGTTCTCTGTGACAAGACCTGGTGAGGTCTTGTCACAGAGAAACCGCTATTGAAAAAATTAGAACATTTTTTTTTTAATTTTTTTTAATTTTTTAATGGTTAATTTCTTTTGTTATGGTGTTTACGGCTGGCATAAATCAACTACTATGTCTTCCGAACAGCTGACTCGTGCGAACAGCGATGTCCATAATTTACTAGATAAATCTAATTTGTCGAAAATAATTACTGAATCTTAATTTTCTCCATATTTATTATTCACTACCTATCACTGAATATAATCAATATAATCCCATTTCCAGACTGAATATAATATATTTCCAGATTGTTCAAAAAGTCGTTGTAAAAGTTGTTCAAAAGGAACCTAGATACGATGTGTGTTAAGCCAAACTCGTTGTGTGTTTATTAAAATTACCAAATTACCAAATTACCAAATTTCCGTTTAAGCTTCTGACAACAAAAAAACACCAAGCCACTGCCAAATATTTAAATTAACATTTACACTTTTGAAGACAAGAACGCCAAGCCACTACCAAAGGATGGTTCATCTCCAAGCGTAGCCAACATAGATATATTGGCAGATATGCATACATTCATTATTATTATTATTTTTTTTTAATGTTTTTATTCTTGTTTTTTATTACAAAATTAAATTTAATAATAAAAGTATATAAAGTTCGTAATATAATATTAAAAATAAAAATAAAAATAAACATACAATATTACAATAGAAGAGTTCTAAAACTTAAAAACTAAAACATGTTAAATAATTCACTAAAACTAAACATGTTAATTGCTTGTGGATATAAAAACAAACAAAAAAAATAAATAAAAACGAATCTACATTAAATATATACATATACTAATATAGATAAGGGATTTTCAAAAATTTAAAAGTAGATTAGTATATTTTCAGTTGAAAAAATGAGTTTTTTAAGATTTTGCTTAAAAGAATCAATATTACATTCTTGAGGAAAATCTTTAGAGGTATTTCGAACTTTACTATTCCATAAAAATGGTCCGCGAAATGAAATAAAAATTTTTTCAAAATTAGAGTGAGAAAATGGTTGTCGAATTAAATTATCGTTCCTTAAAATATACTTATTTCTATCTCTTTGTAAATATAAGTTACGAAAAGAAACAGGTGATAGGTGGGTCTTGCATTTATACATAAAACAAAGAATATTAAAAATATTTAACTAATATATATTGAGAGCTTTCAAAAGAGGCTTGGCATGAGCAAAACGGTCCTTGAAAATTATAAGGCATGCTACATGCTTCTGTTGCTGTTAGAGAGGTTTAAGTTTACTTTTATAAGTGCTACCCCAAGCAATGTTTGCATAGTTAATATGGGAATGAATTCGCGAATAATATAATTGAATTAAGGTATATCAAGAATGTTTCTTATTTTATATAAAATGCCTATACTATTTGAAATTTTATTGCACAAGTTAGCAATCTGGCTTTTCTAAATAAGATTTTCATCGATATATACACCTAAAAACCTTGTCACTAGAACTCTTTTAATAATTATGTTATCGATAAAAAGAAAGGGTAAGCTGCTAGGCAGCTGGTGCTTTTTACCACAAGGATGAAAAAAAATCCATTTAGTTTTATCGATTTTTAATGATAGTTTGTTTAATCTAAACCATTCGGAAATTTTGGCTAGTTCAATGTTCATGTTGCTAAAAAGTGTAAAAATGTTTTTATGAGAAAGAAGTAAGTTAGAATCATCAGCAAACATAAGTAAATAAATTAAGTCCTGAGTACTTCAAAAAATGATACTAAATACCGAAAACAGTTTTTTAAATGGAGATAAAAGTTATGGTTATTTATACAAAAACAACTTTTGTAGAAAAATTAACACTACCATAGTATATCAGAATATAATGTGATATTATTGTAAACATTTAGTTGTGGTATTGAAAATAATAACTTCAATTTTTATAAAAAAATGGTTTTTCATGGATAATTTTCCCAAATAATGTCTGATTATAAATGTCAAGTTACATTCATTGAAAACAAACACCAATACGTACTTTTATGAAAAAATCAAATCCACAGACTTATCTATAGCCAAGCCCAAAGGCACTGTATGTTGAAAATTACATCTTTTCTAAATAAAACTACGCTTGAAGATTTGTTATAGTCGCATTACTTTTACTAGATTATAATTGTAGTTAAAATAATCTTTCCATACATACCAAATATGTTATACATTTTGATGAAAAAACTTACATATATATTGTAATTGAAAAAACTTATATTTTGGTTCGGAAAAACGTGTAACAGGTCTTAGTTGCATTGAGAGTGTTAAATATGCCTCATTTATTTTTGAAGTCTTTGCGCATTATATGTTTGAATATGTTACTGTCTTCACATCGAATATGTTTCATGTATTCATGAAGTTTTTGCGCGGGAAGTGTTTTAATTTAGTTAATTTTTTCTCTAAGCAGCGTAAGTTTTTTTTTTTTTTTATCCATTTATTCAACCAAAAATTGAAAAATTACAAGTTCTTCTTAAAATTTTACGAAGTTAGGTTAGGTGTCACTCATACAGTTAAAAACTCGTCATTGGAGTGACACCTAAATAAAATAAACAAACAAAAAAAGTAATAATTAAACCATGAGTAAATTAAATTAACTTAGAAATAACAATAATATCGATAAAGCTATAATAAATTAAATAATAAGACAAAAATATGAAAACACTCAATTAAAAACAACAGCAAACAAAAATAAAAACAATTAGCTTAACAGCACAAATAAAAACAAACTTTACGCAAACGAAAAGGCAAAACACAAAAACTAAAAAATGAAAATGCAATCACAAAAACTTCTAAAAAATAAAAATAATAATAATAATAATAATTTTTTTTTATTTTCGGCAAAAAAAAAGAAAAGTTGGTAGTACAAATCGATGTTCAAATTTTCTTTTGTTAGTTTTTTCAAGTGTTAGTTTTGAGTATTTACTTTTTAAGTGTTTCTTTGTTTATAATATGACTTTTTTTTTTTATTCTTCATTTTCTTTTGATATTTTCAAATTCTTTATTTTAACAATTGCCAATTAACTCATTTTTTGATTTTTTTTTTTTTATTAAGTTATATAAAGATTTGTTTTGCATGCGTACAAAGAATACGTGATATTTACTAAATTACCGATGGCCCTTAGTATTGTTTCAACAGCCATCTTAAGATGACATTTAATTTTAACTTTAGAGAAACAAGTTTAATTTTTTTTTGTTGATTAAGAGCCGGCGTCTATATTTGCTAACATTGTTCAATTTTCAATTGAGAATTTAATAAATAATTTTTTTAAGGTGCTTACCAGTAAATAAGTAAAAAAGTTGGTTTTTTTAAATTATGTGAAAAATTGACAGAAGTCTCACAAAGAAAAAAATACATATCTAAGCTCAAAAACATAAACTTTCTTTATTATTTTGGGTAACTATGGTCGTTTATTTAAAAATTAAATTTTATAGAAACGTTGCTAAGGGGCCATTTTCTTGAAGTAATTTTTGTAATTTGTACTTATTAACTGAAACAAATATTTTTAGCCTGGTGGCTAGTACAACCAATTATAAATTAATTTTTATCTTTATTTTCATTTGTTGAAAAAATGAAAAAATCTCTTTTTGTTCTCACAGTTTCTCAAATATTTTAAGATGTTGACAAAAAGATTTGAAATTTTTCAAATAAAAAATCTCGATAACTATGTATTGCATGACAAAACATCTAATGAATGAAATGATTTTCTATCTAATCAATAAAATGATCATTCGAACTACTTAATGAATTAAGTAGTTAGAATGGTAACAATGCACAGCAAAGAGTGATTAGATAGCAACCGAGTATGATGCATGGGCATTTTTCTATTTTTAACCAAAAAAGTTAAAAATATTATTATTTTGCTTTGAAATTTTTATCTGCATCTCTAAAGAGTTAATATTTAACCAAATTATAGGACTTTTAATTATAATTAGTCTTTTTATCCGATATTCTGTTCTTTTTAAAATTCTAACTAGTTTGTCACAGTCTAATAGGGGTAAGTTAAGCAGATTTGACAACAATTTAAATTTCTTGCAATTTAATTTTCTCTCGTACGTCATTAAAGTGTATAAATTCGCAACGGTTAGTTTTGGCTCCAAAATCAAGATTCTATACCAACTCTGGCCAGACAAGCAACATTGGTAAAGAAAAAGGCATAAATTTCCTAGTTAAATGCTCTTACGTTATATGCTTTTTCACAGAGTGGTAAGGGAGACCGGGGCTAGTTGGCCGGAGGAGTAAGTTAATGAACTGCGTTTATCTTCAGAGCCTTTCATCAGAAAGTGACAAAAATTACACAGAACCTTCCTAATTGATCATTTCATCATTCACTATAGTATTATCAGGATTCGCGCATGCGCATGGGAAATATTAGGATTAATGCGTTTTTTGGACAAAAACGTAACATTTGGAACATCGCTTCCTTTTTACTTTACAAGAATATAGTTGTATAATTGTAAAAGTTCCAGTCACAATTGGTTTACTATATCCAGTCAGACTTTTTTTCAAAGTTTACCGTTACCACGGACAGTTTATATCATTACCCCAGCACCATTAAAGAATTTCTTTTTAAAAATGTAAATGATATAAACAGCGGAAAAATCAGAAATAAATCATTTCTGACGAAGATAAAGAGATCTCAACAATTGAATTAATTATTAACAAAGGAAAAAACATACTTATAAGCAGCTGCTATAGGCCACCTGACGGCGCGTGCAAAAATTTTAGCTCTTATTTGCAACGTAATATAGTTCACGCTGGTAACAACAAAAGAAAGAAAAACTTTATAATTGGGGATTTTAATATGGACTGTTTTATTTATAACGACGACAAAAAAGTAAGAAGTTTCTATGATAAAATTTTTTTAGCAGGCGCAGTTCCCCTAATCAATCATCCAACTAGAGTAACTAAGAATTCTGCTACCCTCATTGACAATATTTTTACTACAGATAACTTTAATAACTCCATCCAAAAAGGTATCATAATAACTCATTTATCGGACCACTTCCCTATTTTCTTAACCTTTAACACAACTTTATCTAATAAAATTAAAGAAAATAGAACTGTAAAAAAACGTATTTATAACGACAAAAAAATAAATGATTTTAAACATCAACTATCATTACTTTATTAAGGGGAACGAAAAAGAAAAAGAAGATTTAATTAAGAAGGTTTTCAAAATTGTACTAAAAACAAGAGTCAAATACCATTTCAATCAACTTGTGTCAATTCTAAAAAGCTCAGGTTTTACAATAATACGGACACTGAAAACAACTATTACATTCTTTTCAACTTTCAAATTCTTAAAGATATTATTGAGAAACTTTGTATATGTCCAAATTGTGAAAGTAACATGGCAACTAATGATGATTCAGCACTTAGAATGGGGTTTTCACACAAATTAATTATAAGTTGCAATTAATGTAAATATGAGTTCAATAGATACACTTCAAATCAAATTTATAAAAGTAATTCAAAGTAAGGAAGAAATTTATTTGACGTGAATTTAAAAACAAGAATAGCTTTTCGTAAAATAGGTAAAGGGCATGAAGCTATAAAAGATTTCTCTCGTATAATGAGTATGTCATGTATGCAAAAAAATGCGTTTAATAATTCAATGAAAACGTTATCAAAGGCTTACCATTTAGCTGAATTACAGTCTATGAAAAATGCTGCTAATAAAGAAAAAAAATATTTCACCAAATAAAACAACTACTGGAGAAGCTTAAATTAAAGTTTCTATTGATGGGACGTGGCAAAAACGAGGTCACAGTTCTTTAAATGGAGTAGTAACAGCTCTAAGTGAAGGGAGTTGCATTGACTTTGCAGTACTTAGTAAATATTGCAGGGTATGTCAAATATGGAAAAACAAAGTGAATCATCCTATGTATAACTCTTGGAAAGCTAATCACAAATGTCACCTAAATCATTCCAAACCTTCAGGAGCTATGGAAGGTACTGGTGCAGTAGAAATATTTTCTAGATCCGTAAATAACTATGGGGTAATTTATAAGCACTATTTGGGTGATGGTGATTCTTCATCATTCAGTGATGTTGTTAATAGCAAACCATATTGTAAATATGGAGTTGAAGTGCAAAAACTTGAACGTGATGGGCATATACAAAAGCGTGTGGGAAATCGTTTAAGAGAGCAAAGAAAGCAAAGCATTTGTGGGAAAAAGTTAACAGGTGTTGAAAACCTCACCAATAATTCTATAAACACTATTCAAAACTATTTTGGTATGGTGATAAGAGAAATTGCAAACAATAAAAATTTAAACAATGATGAAAAAGTATACCAAATGAAAAAAGGTATAAGAGCTGTTCTAAATCATTGTACCAACTTTCCAGACAAATTGCGACGACGTATACTATGCCCTGGAGGATTAAATAGTTGGTGTAGGTGGAAGAACTGTGAAGAAGGAGTTGACATTTACAAGCCTAAAGTAAATATTACTGTGTGGATTTACGATGTAATAAAAAAAGAATTTGATGATTTATCTGATGATTTTCTTCTCAAAAAATGCACTCATGGAGAAACACAAAATTACAATGAAGGACTTAATAACATAATATGGTCTCGATGTCCAATAAATATTTTTGTTACAAGATTTTAGCTTGAAGTGGGTGTTTGTTCTGCAGTTCTTTACTTCAATGATGGTACATATGATCTTTACAGAGTTTTTAAGTTTCTTAATGTAAAATTTGATTTAAAAAGTTCATTGGAATTTCATCAAAAAGATATGAAGCATTTAAAAAACATGTTTAAAAAAAATGATGTCAAAGTTAAAAAAAGCAGAGAAAAGTTAAAAGCATTAAAAAAAGGTTGGATTGATAATAAAGAAGGAAATTCATTACAAAAGTCTTATTTATCTGGTGGATTTTAATAGTTTTTTGCTTTTGTATTTTGTTTTTCTTTTTTTCTCAGAATTGCATTTTAACGATACTTAATTTGACTTGCAACATGATATCTTAAGATTGGGTCAAGCAATTTACTTCAAATTTTCAGAAGTTGTTTAAAATACCTAGATGAAGGGAATGAATATTAAAATTTTTGAAATATACATTTATTTTTTGCTTTTTTAGTGTTTTAACATAACTCTACCCCCTGAAAATATTGCAAAAACCACAAAATATCAAATAAAAATGCTAAAAATAGTTTGTTTTCATGGATTTTAATTCATTCCCTTTATTTTACGGGTTGACAGAAAATTGCAAAGTTTCAAAGCTCAAAAATTACTATAACTTGAAAAATCGTGTTGCAAGTGTAGGTATTAAATGCTTCATTTTTACGTGATTTTGACAATTTTCTGCCTTTTTATGAAAGATCTACGTATTTAGCAATATTTACGATGCAAAAAATATATATATTAACTTGAATCAAATAGTGGTTTTCAAAATTTAATTACAGTTATGAAATTTGGTTTTTTTTGTGGTTATCCACCATTATATATTTTATTATAACGATTTATGGTTCTGGCGACAAGATCATTAGATCTTCTATCAGATACCAAGTTTTTATTTAAACTTTCTTTTTGTTATTTTATTTTTAATTGATGTGGTGATTATATTCTCTATTATAATTTATTAAAAGAATAAAAATTCCAATATTTGTAAATGTAAAACTTTATATTAAAAAAAAAAGAGGACAATTTATACATACAAAATGTATGTATGTATGTGTGTATATATATGTATGTGTGTAAGTGTGTGTATTTATGTTTGTGTTTAGATACAAACAATAAAAAAAAAATTTATCAGAGCGGAACACATTGGTCAAAACAGCAATATCTTAGTATCTACGTCTTTATTGATTGTTAAGAACTTCAGACGATTTAAAAGAAGAGGAAGAAGAAGAAGAAGAAGAAGAAGAAGAAGAAAAAGTAGAAGAAGAAGAAGAAGAAAAAGTAGAAGAAGAAGAAGAAGAAGAAGAAGAAGAAGAAGAAGAAGAAGAAGAAGAAGAAGAAGAAGAAGAAGAAGAAGAAGAAGAAGAAGAAGAAGAAGAAGAAGAAGAAGAAGAAGAAGAAGAAGAAGAAGAAAAAATGAAGTGTTATTTTGTTAAAACTGAAAAACGAACATTGCGATGAAAAGAGAAAAAATTAATAATTTCTTAAAAAACTGAAGATTTAGATGTTTAACAACTAAAAATAATTGTGAATTTGAACAAAATTATAACCGGATATAAAAACTTGAAAAGCAAATTTCTAAGAAAAGACACACAAGTTCTGCAAGTAAACATTTTCACCATAAACAAGTTATAAAGATAAAAATGTAAACTATGTAAACTATATTATGGAAATATAATACATAAAAACTGAAAAAAAAAAAGTAATATTAATTTTTGGGATAAAATTGTTGCCCAAAATAGGAAAAAAATTTCTACTTATTTAGCACTTAATAGTACATAAATTATCATTTTTATAGTTTGCGCCAACTTACCCCGTGGTGCGGTAAGTTGGCGCAATTTTTTTTTTTTTGAGGGCCCGGAAAAGCCCCAAGAATTTTTTTTTGTGAATGAATGCAAATTGTAAAAGTTACCCAACTTTATACTCTTAAAGACTACACTTTAATATTTTCAAAAAAATGTACTGTAAGGGCTACAGAGCTCATAGAGTGAAAACCGAGCCAACTAGCCCCGGTCTCCCCTACTTTGTGAAAAGACCGTGAGGACTTCTTGAAACACTTTAAGTACCACACAAAATATAAAAGATTTATAAACTATAGACACGCTTACTTACGCTTAAGTTCTATAGCATGCATAATCGTTTATCCATTGATACCCTGTTGAGGCTGATTGATCAGCCCGGTAAACTTTAGGCAATATCTTTTCAATCAAATGAGATAAGTACTTTTTTTAAAATAACATTTCGTAGAACAAACTATATTTCTAAAAGGAAAAACTTATTTAAACCCAAAACACCGATCATCATCTTTTTTAGATTTAATAAAAAGTTTCTTAACAAAACCTCTAACCTTGACATTAACGTGCCATAAATATTGTTTAAACTCTTAAACAACCAAGAGACAAAAAAAAATGGTTAGACTTATTTGAGTTATTGATTTTGATGAAAAACCGGATTCAAAGGAAATTAAAAAATACTGCGAGTTACATAAAGTTCAAGGGATATATTTATCGGGATTTTACAGTAATCAGGGGTGTTCACTGGATTTTTAGATGCTTGAGTTTTGACACTTACAGGCATTATGCAAACTCCAAACTTTTGTATGTTTATGCTTCTATCGAAAAATAATGTTTTGCAAAGAATTGGGGTGATTAGAGCTTGGGAACAAAAAAACCATAATTTTTGGGCCCACCCAGCTCTTAACGTGGGAGCAACGAGTTTATAAAATATTTTCTTTACTATTTTTATCTAAATTCGTATTCATTTACAAATTTCAAGTTTCATGCAATAATCTCTTAGTGTTTAGTTTTTATGACCCCGCAATGTTTACAGCCCCCTCAAATTGAGGGGGTTAAAACTTTATATGGTCATAGTTTTTGAAAAATAAGAGATTATTGTATAAAATTTAAAATTTGTTGATGAATATAAATTTAGTTAAAAATTAAGAAAATATTTTATAAACTTGTTGCTCCAACGTTAAGGGCAGGATGGAGCTTGCACAATGCATGTAAGTGTAAAAACTCAAACATCTAAAAATCCAGTGTACACCGCTGGTAATACTATATTAAAAAGGTTTTTAAATAAGACATTAAGGACTTTTTAAAAAAGAGTAAACTTGACAATCTATCAATCTATCACAGAGTACCGTGGAAAAGCATTTAACTAGGAAGTACACACCTTCTTTCATACCGATGTCGCAAGATTGTTTAGCCAGAGCTAACATCAAACCTTTTGAGTGTGTGCCATAACTCTACCCACTGCACAACGGCTACTGTTTTATGAGTTTATTTTTTAAATCTAGACTAAAAAATTCTTAAATTGATTAAATACAGAAAGAAAATGTGCAATTTTAAAAGATGTTTTAAAACAAGTCAACTAATATTATTGGAAGTCCATCATTCATTCAATTTTATATAATACTCGGATAATGAATAAATATTTTTCCTTATTTTTTTTTTTTTTTTTGTGCCACATAATTTTCAACGACGGTAGTAGTGTAGTAATAGAGCGCTTGCATCATTAGCTTGAAGTTCCAAGTTCAATCCATATCGCGTCTTTGAAAACACCGTGCTCAATTTTTTTTTTTTTCTTTTTTTTTTATTATTATTATTTGCCGTATATTAAAATTTACAATGAAATAAATCGTGTTAATAAATAAGAGAGCTGGAGCAAGCAGAAGACATAAACTGTCTTATCATCGAGCCCCATTTACATTGAAAAAATTGCCAGTTTATATACAAAAATGAAAAGTAGCTAAGTACATGATAAGAATTTTACACACGTTACTTACAATATAAATATTAATATAATATAAATATAATTGAAATATAACGCAATATATCAAAGATTAACAACAACATAAAAGTATCAAAGTTTTTTAACAAAAAAAATTATATAAAAATAAAACTGCAACAAAGGAGAAGTAGTGTCAATAACTATTTTTTTAGATAATTTATATTATTTATGTATTTATTCTAAAAGACATATTTTAAATCAAATTCGTTTTGTAATAAGAGACTCTTAGATTCTTTCCTGAATTGTTCCAAATAGATGTTTTGAATATTTTTTTTTTTTTTTGTATTAAATTTTGAAAAGCGTTTCCATAGAAACGTTCACGGTATTGAATTTGGTAAGAACTTAGTTTTAAATTAGTTTTTGGTACAATAAAGTTGTTAATTGGAAATTTAGTAGGATACCTGTGCGAGATTTCACTAAAGTAAGACTGAAATACAATAGGAAAAAGCCCATGTTTTATTTTAAACATGAATTGTAGAACTTGGTGTATATTGAGTTTATAGATACTTAGGGCACCAAGCTTCCTTTAAAGAGATTCGCAATGAAAAGTTCTGTGTGCACCAAATACAGTCCTGCATGCGTGTTTTTGTTAACTATAAATTTTTTTAAATTTACTATAACTAGTACTACCCCATACAATATTACAGTAAGAGATAAAAGTATGAATAAATGAAAAGTATATTTTTTTCAAGGAAGCAGTTTTAAGATATGGTTTAGCTTTATATAATATGGAAATATTTATTGAGATTTTAATTTCTATGTATTCTATATGTGGTTTCCATGACAAATTTTCATCTAGTATTACTCCTAAAAAATTAACGATTGGTTCCCTTTTAATAAATATTTTATTGATTAAAAGATGAGGTAATTTGAAAGGAACCTTTACTAGGTTTGGAGAATAAAATAAATTTAGTTTTTTCTACATTTAAAGAAGGTCTATTACTTGTAAACCACTCGTTTATTTTTAACAGTTCTTTATTAAATATATTAAAGAGAACTTTTATGTTTTGATTGAAGTCGTCTGCAAACAATGTAACATTTAAAATATTTGATGCTAAGTATAAATCATTTAAATACAATAAAAATAATAAAGGTCCTAAGATTGAACCTTGAGCACACCACATGTAATGTGTTTTTCTTTTTCAATTTTTTTATAAATAATACATTGTGACCTGTTCGCCAGGTAATCTTCAAACCAAAGTTTGTTTTTATTTTTAACTCCATTGAGTTCCAGTTTTTTTATAAGTATTTTATGGTGAAAAGTGTCAATGGCTTTTGACAGATCAATAAAAACTCGTAACGTAAAATAGTCATTATTGAATGCATCTGATACATGATTAATCAGTTCTATTACCGCATGGTTAGTTGAATTATCTTTTTTAAACCCAAATTGTTTATTGTACAGCAAGCTGTTTAACATCAAATAGTTAAAAAGTCTGTTGTACATAATTCGTTCCGATAATTTTGAGAAATTATCGGTAAGACGGAAGGTAAGACGGAAATAGGTCTGTAGTTTGAAATATTAGTTTCGTCACCAGATTTAAAAATTGGAGTGATTACGGCAACTTTAAGTTTTTTTGGCACAACACCTAGTTTTAACGAAAGGTCAAAAATATGAAATAATGAAGGTTCAATGATATCAAAAACTGACTTAACAACATTTACACTAATTTTGTCAATGCCCTCACTTTTATTACTTTTAAGACTATTAAAAGCATTACTTATCTCGCTTAGATTTAAATTAAATTCTTGTATAATAGTATTACACGGTTTATTATAAGATTCAAACTTTATGGTACTTGGCGGAATTTTGCTCGCCAAGTTCGGCCCTACTTCAAAAAAAAATGAGTTTAGTTTTTCAGCTATTTTTTTTTTATCATAAATCATTTCCCCGTCAATTAAAAGCTTTTGGGGGAGATTAATTTTTACACATTTATTTTTACCAATTATTTGTTTAATAACATTCCACGTTTTTTTAGTGTCGCCGTTGGTTTTTTCCAACAACTTTGCATAATAAATGTTTATATTTTTAGTAGTTTATTTCAATTTTATATGTTTTATGCCTTAAATATTTAGTATAAAGTTTTTGTTTTTTCTTAGACAATTTTATTAGTCCCTTGATCATCCAGGGGTTTAAAAGAGACTTGGATTTTATCATTATTTTTTTAACAGGAAATACTACGTCATACTGTTTACAGAATTGCAAGAAAAATATTTCATATGCATTATTGACTTCATGGGATTGTAAAATAAAATTGAAATCAATATTTTCTGATAAAAGAGTTGAAACTACAATAATGAGTTTTCATTGATCTGTCGCGTTAAAATTATTGAGTTCGAGGGGGAATTATTTTGGGTAATGTTATCAGTAACTAAGAATATTGGAAAGTGATCTGTTAAATCAGTTTTGATTATGCCCGTTCCTAAGCGACAGTTTTGAAAATTGTTAGTTACTATATTATCAAGTAATGACGATGTAGTCTTAGTTATTCTCGTTGACTTATTTATTGTTGGTATTAGGTTATATTTTGTTCGTCAAGGTTTGTGTTTTGGAGTTAAAAGAGTTGAGAGTAGTTTGTTGCCACATAAAAAAATTAAAAATTAGGCTCCTTGACTTCAGTGGCTGTCTCGACATTGGGGAGGTGAATAACTTAACAAAAAAAAAACACTTTTCTCTCGGTAAAGTATAGTTTTTTAAGCAATGCGATAAATTCATACTCGTTAAAACACCGGAAAAATGCAGAAACTTGATGGGAAGAATACAGGTATATGTTTACATTATTGTATTGCCGTATTTGATAGCAACATCAAAGCTATATTAAAATATCAGTATCAAATCTTTAAACAAACTACTTGTAATAATATCAACGAGCCTCTCAGCACAAATACAAAAATATTACATCAGTACAAAAAGTTTTAATGTTCAATTTCAATTCTGACAAATATATCAGATATCAGATATATCACGTGGTTTATTAGGTTACTCGTGGTAAACTAGATTATCACTATACTTTGTGGTAAGTCTTAAGGTATATAAAAATCAAGTTTAATGTTTGCAGCGATTCCAAAAAGAAATTTAAGAAGTATGCACGGCGATTTTTTTTGCCTTAAAAATTCCCATTTGTTTTGAAGAAATACGAAATTTGGTCCAAAAAGTCCGCAATTTTTTAATTTTTCTGAAAAGTCGCAAAAATTTATCATCTTTAGCATTGAATTAGGGCTATAAATATACGTTTATGTATATATATATATATATATATATATATATATATATATATATATATATATATATATATATATATATATATATATATATATATATTTTATTTTTTATTAAAGTATAAATACATATCTTGCGTTTTTTTATAAAATCTGCTCTTTAAAAGTTATATAGATATTGAAATTCAATTTATTTAAAAAACTAGTACAAAAATTAGAAATAATCAGCTAGATAGACTAAACGCTTTCCTTAACTATCAATGTCATTACTTATAAAGAAAAACTTCATTTGGATCTCAAATTCCAGTTTACAACTATATGTCTAAATTACAGTTTATTAGTAGTTTTAAACATAAAAATTACTTTTTTTTAATGAAATACATATATATTTACGACATTAGTGATCAGAAGGTATATGTTGTAAACTGTAATCCTAGATATACACATTATGAACCCATGTGTGAATTTTTAGATCATAAGATGCATCATGGACCGAGTCTATCCACGAGTTTGATAGTGGGTTAATTTATCGGTAAAAAGATGGTTCAGAAATCATTTTAAATTTTTATTATAAGAAAATTTACTTACTTGGCCTGTAAAAATAAAATTAACTGTTTTCGTTACATCCGTATCCAAAAATCTCGTAAACAATAGCAAGTGGGAGAAAATCAATCAAAAAAATTTGCCGTGATGAACTTCCAAAATAAAAAGCCCAACTACGCCAAGTTTTCAAGTCTTTTAATTTTTCCAAGCCAGATCTTTGTGATTAAAACGAGTCCCTTCCAATTGAGCTGGGTTTTAACTACTGCACGGTCATCATCAAAACCAAGATGTTTTTTGATGAAGTCTGAATTCTATTATTGAATTGTAATTTAGTTTAAGATAGCGTCAAAAGTGTTTTCTGTCCCCTTCTCTGGTGTCTAGTGGTAAAAAAACTTTCCAATCTCTAAATACTTTAATATATATATATTCTGATTACCCTTATCATAAAAACTCAGCGTTTCTTAAAAAGTAAAAATAAAAAAATTGTTTCTTTAAATATAAACATGTTATTGTAACGGAAACTCTTAGAACACTATAAAGTTTTATCGATAAATGGTATATCATAGTTTTAGTGATATATCATAGTTTTAAATAATATATCAAGCTTTATCGATATATGATATATCATAGAGTACCACTTTAAATGGTTAAATAAAATCTAATTTATAAACATATATAGTCAAAAGTGCTTAAACAATATAAATTCACATAATTTTTTAGTATAAATTATATTCTTATGTTTAATACATCGCGACGTTAATTTTTTTTATAACTTATGTTTTTTCCGCAACTTTTTTACTTATAACTTAGGTTTCATTACAACGGAAAAACATTGTTCTGAGGTACACAACACTATCAATAACTCAAATTTTTTTCTCAAGATAATTCTAACGTCGCGACATGTCAATGTAATTGTCGATATGATTGTTATTTATTATGAATTTAGACGTCCACTCGATGTCCCATGTCTTGAGATGTCCACCCAGTAGGCACAGCGACGTGACAAAAACGTGAATTTCACGTTATTTTGGCACGTGACAATTAGGTGATTTTTTGGTCCCCATGAAATGACCAATTCACGTAATTTATGGACGTGTTTTTCACGTTACTTTTGGCACGTGATATTTGGGTGACTTTTTGATCCCCATGAACTGTCCAAAAGACGTGCTTTTTACGTTAATTTTGGCACGTAATATTTAAGCAATAATTATGATTTATAATTACCAAGTGTTTGGATTCGTGCAAAGAAAAAAAACTCATCGTCGAGGAAATATTTAATACGTATTAAATTACATGGTTTTATTAGTCAGTATATTAGATCTTGACATAAACATTTTTAATTTGTAATAAAAGCTGCACTTTTGTTAAAATATCCTCCTTAAATCCAATAAGTAATAAGTACAAAGTCGTAGATCTGCAACTTACGAAGAGAACGCTTCAATCCACAAAGAACACACTTCAAACTTAGTCTAACAAATTAGTCGATATATTCTCCCATAAAAGCACGCTTCAAACATAATCTAACGAATAAGTCGATATTTTCTCCTATAAGAGCACACATCAAACTTTATCTAACGAATAAGATTTAGCTGAAAAGAAACGAATAAAATCTTAAATAATAATATGATTATTTAATAATTATCTTAAATCAACTTTTAAAACAAATCTTACTTGGTGAGTTGCCAACTATTTTGGCAACAAGACTTTCTAGTGTTGTTATTTGTTTTCTTTTATCTAAATCATTAAATAATTTTAAGAAAACAATACTACATACAGTGTAAAAAAATATAAAAAGTCATTTGCCTTCTAATTTTATACTCTGATTGCTAAAAAAAAAGATAAACAATAAAGTCGACAGATGATTAAAAAAATAGAATTACAAAATAAAAAATACAAGTTTAGAAAAATATTATTTATCTATATATATCTATATCTAATATCCATATATCTATGCATAATGTTAATAACTGATGGGCGTGATTAGAAAAAGACCTGTACTCACCTTATGCGATAACATCTGTGTATTATGTGATAACATGATAATTTGTTTTCTTTGTTTTCCATCTTCTTATATTTGCATCTGTTTCTGCATTAACTTGTTCATACATTAACTCACTAGATGCAAAGGTGACAGCCCACGAAGTTGCTTTAAATGAGTAATCTACAAAGTTTTGAACAGCATTATATGTCATTTTAGAATGCACACAAAAAAATTAAAACAATTTATAAAAATGTAATAGTTACCACATAACCACACAACATTATAGTGGGGGTTTTATATCATGATTTTCCTTACCCATGGTGAGATTTTCACCTTGAGGCTCCTTTTGCTGTGGAAACATTCACCACGGCTAAGGAGCTTCATCTACTCCTAATTATATATAATATATTAAGTATAAAACTAAAAATATGTATAATAAAGTATTGTCAAATTAGGTCACCAATAAGTACAGAGTGCTGAAAATTCAACTCAGAATCAAGTTGCATTCTCCAACAAGATATGAACTAAATTAAATTCTTGCTACAGGGTGCGATCACAAAAGAAGACGAAGAGTTGGAAAAGTGAAATTTCTCAAATTTTAAAAGTTAAAAGGTTATTGTGTCTTACTACAGAATGATATTCCTAGGCAATAACATAACAATACCATTAGGTCTTTCTAGTCAATAATATTTTATGCAGAACTTATCATTTGTCATGTAGCTTAATAAATTAAATATTAAATAAGTTATAATAACTTATTTTTTATTAAATTAATTACATTGACAAATTTGACAGTGTAAAATAATATAAAATAGGGTAGAAAAAAAAGTATACCTTGTAGTAGGGTTTGATTTTTTGCGTGTTGCAATATGAGAATTATCTGCCATAACGTTACACAATTTTGAACTAAACTTTGTAATATATTTATTAAACCTAAATTGATAAAACTTAGATATAAGATAATATAATATGTTTAGATAAAATATTATATTTGTGAGATTTTATTTTTGTCAAAAATGCATTGCGACATTATAAGATATCTTACGCCCTGATACTTTTTTTATTAATTATTATAAAACTACAATGCAAAATAATTATATTATTTTAAAAGTAAAATAAAAAGTAATTACAATAATAAATATATAAACTACATAGTTCATATAATCATTTTATTTAAAAAATCCGGAAAATTGTTTGCGGAAAACATCCTGAAAAAATTCGGAATATTTTTCTTCTCATTTTTCCCTTAATTTTGCATTCAGCCAAGTTATTTCTCAATTTTTTCAAAACTTTTCTTAAGTTTTGTATGAATGATGACTAAAAACAACATAAAAACAATTAGATGAATAATATATACTTTAAGTTGTATGTAGGGAAAACTTTTCGGATATTTGGAAAAAGAAAAATTTCAGAAAAACATCTGGTATTCCGGGAATATCCCGAATAAGATAATCCCTGAAACTAATTTATAAAAAATATTAAATAAAATAAAGAATATCTTTCCAAGTTTCTAATCACAGGTTTTTATTGTGAATAAAAAAAGTTCCAAAATACACAATATTTTGGCAACGTAACTTTCACGTTTCAATCAAGTAAAATCATCACCTGGACAAGGTCACCTAAAATATACATGATTGAAACGTGAAGAAGGAAACTAGGGAAGAGCACGCATCAAACTTTATCTAATGAATAAGTCAATATTTTCTCCAATATTTTCACCAAATTTAGCTAAAAAGAAACATATAAAAACTTAAATAATAATTTGATTATTAAATAATCATCTTAAATCACAAATTTTTAACACAAATCTTACATGGTGAGTCATCAACCGTTTTGGCAACAAGATTTTCTGGTGTTGCTATTTCTTTGATCTAAATCATAAAACAATTTTTAAAAAAGGAATGCGATACTTGAGAGAAACTTGCTTTACATATTGGAAGGTCGTCAACATTGAAAGATAAGTATAATGCAGTTTCAAATACAATAGCATCATAATCATCTTTTTGTGGGGAAATATCGAACAAATCCGCGTAAATAACCTGTTTTATATTGACATAATAACAATGGTAATAAAAGTCATATAATATATATATAATAATAATTTCATATAATTCAAATATATATATTAATCATATAATATTTAAATAATATAAAAAAATGAAATAAATAAGTATTAACCTTTTTTAACAAGTAAAGCACCAGATCAAGATGTCATGTATTACAAAAAGATAAAGTATTTAATAATAATATATACACATATCAATAATAAATAACATAACACATTTATTTATTGATATTATCTTGGATAAATTCTTTAACCTTTTTGATAAAAACCAAATAAAGAAAGAAAATTTATTTTTGGTTTTTATCTAAACGACTCTTGAGCAATAAAGTATGCAGAAGTTGCGTAACGCTTCTTAACAAGGCCTGGCTTGGTATAAAGAAAATGCTTGCATCACCCACAAGTAAGTTAAATTTAAAAAAATTTCTTAAATAGATTAATAAAGAAATACGATATTAGTATCTCAAGTTATTTAGTCATTTAGGTCAATTAGTTTAAATTATTTAAATTATAAAACAAATTTTTTTTTGATTTTAGGCTAATGGACTCGATAAACGATTTAATCAAACTTTGCAGAATATGCTAGTCAAATATATATCCTCTAAAAAGGAACAATGGTGTATTTTTCTAGATACCTGTGCATTTGCGCACAATACATCTTGTCATGACTCTACAAACTTCACACCATTTCAACTGATGTATGGTCAACAAGCATATCTTCCAATTGATGTAGATTTCCAGACAGAATCTTTGGAAGAATTAAGTTCAAATTATTTTAAATTAAAGGAGCCTGACATGGCACAAAGTGAATATAAGTTAGTGTTGCAAAAAGCTGAACAAAATATTTTAAAAGCTCAAGTAAGGCAAAAAAAAATAATGACAAAAAGCACTCGAAACCTGGAGTGATTATAATCAATTCATTAGTACTAAAATTAAGTCATTGACGTAAAAAAACTAAAGGAGGCAAATTAAACAATCGATTTATAGGCCCATATAAAATACTTAGTTGCCTTCCTTATGGAGTATACAGACTTCAACATAATAAAGGTGTTACAATTCGTACTACTGGCAATCATCTCAAAATTTATAAACCTTCAGATCCTACTTTACAAAATTGCAAAACATATTTGGTTGATTATAGCTCCTCTAATAAAGAAAGTTTTGATAATCAATGTTTTAATGATGAAGTGATTTCTCCGGATTCCTCAGTCTTTATTGAATCATCAGACTCAATATCAGAAAATGAACCAAATAATGATAATTATGAGGATTTAAATGAAACTCCTCAAAAATCAAGTATCTCTGGTAATGGCTCACCTTCAGTAGATGCATTAAACTATGCTCATGAGTGCTCCAAAGAAAATATAAATTGTCCCACTGTTGATGATACATATTCAGAAGTAAAAATAGAAGATGAAAACTATCAAATTAATTTGGTTTGTTCATGCAAAAATAGGTGTGCTACAAAACGATGCCCTTGCAAACAGTTCAGTGTGGCATGCAAAAGTCATTGCCACCCAAATAGAATATGTGTAAACAGACAAAAAGCTTTTCAAACAGAATTTATTTGTCTTGAAGAAGAAGCAAATACAGAAGAAGAGAGTTTTTATTGGTCTTTTTCAAACTAGAAAAATAATACTTTCAGTAGATGATAAAAATATTTTGATTAATGGTGGATGGCTAAATGACACAATCATTTATGCTGGAATGCAATTGCTTAAAGATGCTTTTCCTCATTTATCAGGGTTTCAAGATCCCATTTTACAGGTCACAAATAGTTTAGAGGTTCAAAAAGATAAAGAGTTTATTCAGTGTCTGAATTACAATTGAATGCATTTGATCTCTATAGCAACACAAGGCTGACTGTGGACTTTTTGCACATGCTAATGCTTGTGAACTTTGCTTTGGCAGAGATCCATCCATTGTAAAGTGCACACAGGAAGATATGAGAAAACATTTGTTAAAGTCATTTGAAAAATCAGAGTTGACACAGTTTCCATTTAAGCTGCGGAGAGTTTCGAAACAAACTTCAAAGGTTGAGTTTTTAGATATATATTGCAATTGCAAAATGCCAAACAATGAAAAACCAATGATACAATGTGGGTTAGAAACTATCAAAAAAATTGATCCGGCCGGACCATAAATTTCAACGAAAATTTTGGTCCAGGATAAAAATTTTCGCGGACCAAAATTCCAGCGACAGGACACTATCCGTATAATTAAGCACTGCAGAAAAACTTCACTCTAGTTTATTAAGGAAACGTGGAAGAAAAAAACCTTGCACGAATGCTTTGATGTAACAATGGGAAGTTACGACGGAGCAGAAATTTGCGAATTTGAAGGTTTATATATTTTAAATACCCTAGCTAAAATAATCCAAATTAATCAATTAGGTCTTTATCGCAACGACGGTTAAATAATAATGCGTAAAAAATCAGGGCCACAACTCGGTAAAATTAGAAAAGATATTATTAAAGTTTCTAAAAACATTGGCTTCCAAATTGAAATAAACATAAATTTAAAAATAGTGAACTTTCTTGTCACATTTAACCGCTCAGAAAGTTCCTATAAACCCTACAAAACGCCTAATGACGAATTATTGTATATTAATGTGAATTCGAACCATCCCCCTCAAATTCTAAAATAAATTCCAATTTCAATTAACATAAGGCTATTTCAAAACTCTTCAAATGAAAATATTTTTAACTCCACTAAGCGCGTTTATGAAGATGCCCTTAAAAAATGTGGCTTTCAAAATTTCGAGCTAAAATTTGAAAAGAAAATTGCAAAAAAGCGTAATAGAAATAGAAACATAATTTGGTTCAACCCCCGCAAAAATACAGCAAAATGTTTCAACAAATATAGATAAAAATTTTCTAAAATTAGTTGACAAACATTTTTCTTCCTCTAATAAAATACATAAGATTTTTAACAGAAATACCATTAAAGTAAGTTACAGTTGTACAAAAAATTTAGAAAGAATTATAAAAGGCCACAACTACGAGTTAATTAATAATAATCAATAAATGAAAGAAAAAAACACTGATTATTGTAATTGTAAACAAAAAATAGATTGCCCTCTAAATGGAAAATGCCTTTCAAAAAATATAATTTACAAGTGCATTGTTTCCTCACAAAATAACCCTGATAAACAATGTATTGGCATAACCGAGGGGAATGGAAAAATTTTGCCAACCACAAACAATCGTTTAAACACAAAAAATATTCAAAAGAGACTATGCTGTCAAAATATATTTAGGATTTAAAACAAAAAAATAAAATGTTAATTTACAATGGTCTATTTTAAAATCTGCCTATAATAACATTTCCAAAAAATGTATGCTATGTTTGCAAGAAAAATTTGAAATAATTACTCATTTAAATAAGATGAGTAATTAACTCACGAAAATAAATACCTCTTAAAAAATTATAAAAACAAATGACCAAATTAAACTATCCCCATTCCAAAGAAATTTATTTAATAATTACATTCTGTAACTTCCCGTTAACCAAAAAAAATATAGTAATTAAAATTTTTTTATAATAATTTATAACCTCCTGTAAAATATTTTTTTCTATAAATTGAATTTTTTTTGAGATTTAGTAACTCTTCCTGATGATCCAGCAATGGTGAAACTTCAAGTTGAAGAAAAAAGTTAGATAAGTGTTTCTTACTAATTTATATATATATATATATATATATATATATATATATATATATATATATATATATATATATATATATATATATATATATATATATATATATATATATATATATATATATATATATATATATATATATATATATATATATATATATATATATATATATATATATATATATATATACAGGGTTGAGCTTTTACCGACTTTTAAATTTACCAGTAAAACGGTAAAAAAATCAAAATTTACCGGTAAAATCGGTAAAATCGATAAAAAATAAAAAGGCATAAACAGAAGACCATAAAATGCAGTAATAAGTAAATAAAACACATTAATGTTAGTTTTGAGATTTATTTTTGGATAAAAAATGAGCTTTGAGAAAACAAAGTATATCAAGTAAGTCGTCACTCATTCTGCATCGAATTTTTGTCACAAATAATCCAGCGGCAGGAAAGGCTCGCTCGAATTCGACACTTGTTGGTGGGATGGTTTCTAGTGCATTGAACAAAAGTTCAAGGTTTGCAGTTCTCTTTCCGGTCGCTTCATAGACCAATATTTCTTTTGAAATGGCCTTGAATTCGTCGTTTGAATTGTGTCGCTGTTTTTTGGCCGAATGCTGAATTGCTTCCTCGAGTTCCTCTTCAAGAGAAAGTGGATTTTCGTCAAGAGTTTCTGAGCCATGCACTTCTTGAATAAACTCCAGGTCATCTGGATTTGTTGGAAAAAGCCTAGACAGCAAGTTTTTGGCGGTCTTTTGAAGTACAGACTTCGGAGGCATATTGAAAACTTTATGCTCTTCAATGTCGGACAAGCATTCTGGATTGGAAAGATACCTATACAAGCTTACAAGATTGTTCTGCCTTCTCTCTTCAAAACGTCTCAAAATTGCACTCTTCATTGCAATGCAAAGAGGTGAATCTTGCTGTTTCAGCCTGTTCACAAGAAACTTGAAAATTCCTTCAGCAGTAAGAAGAGTTGCATTTTGTCGGCAAAGTGCTTCTGCTGCTAATTTGACTGGTTCAAGAGCAGCAACTATGTCGGATAAAATGTCTTCTTCATCATCACTGCAAATCAAATGTGGAGAAATGCCCTTCAATACTTTTCTGATTGAATGTTTGACTTTAAGGAACTGTTGAATCATTGACAGCAGACTGTTCCATCTTGTTCTGCTGTCAAAGATAAGTGAAACCTCTTTTCCGTGCTCTTTCTTAATTTCTTCTTAAAGGACGTCATTTTTGACGGGCGATTTTCGAAAACTTGACATTTTTTCTGACTTTTGTGATGACAGATTGCAATTGAAACAAGCTAGAAACAACTGTAAATAGGTTTTGTCTAACGCCAAAACCCGCTATTCTCA
Organism: Hydra vulgaris; assembly: GCF_038396675.1. Lineage (NCBI taxonomy): Eukaryota > Metazoa > Cnidaria > Hydrozoa > Anthoathecata > Hydridae > Hydra > Hydra vulgaris. Next base: position 1,962,962 of record NC_088921.1, on the reverse strand, counting down.
GGTCATGAAATCTCGTATCTCATCTCAAAAATTAGGCTCTCGTGACTTCTGGAGAATCTTTAATAATATCAATAATAAGGGCAAATCTATAATTCCACCTCTCTTGTATGGTTCAGACTTTGTCACCTCACCTAAAGACAAAGCCGAACTGTTTGCTAAAAACTTTTCATCAATATCATCTCTTGATTCCACTAATTGCGTTCTACCTGATATTGCCAACAAACAGGTTGATCCATTGCTTGACATTCATATCACTCCAGCATCTGTATCTAAAGTGATTTCCTACTTAGACTCTTCTACAGCTTGTGGCCCAGACAACATACCTGTTATTGTCTTGCAGAAGTGTTCTCCGGAGCTGTCGTCTATACTCTCAAAACTATTCAACAAGTGCTTATCAGAGTCTTGTTTTCCAGCCTGCTGGAAAGCCGCATCTGTTATCCCTATCTTCAAAAATTCTGGAGAGCGATCCGATTCGTCTAACTACCGTCCCATAAGTCTTCTTCCTATCATAAGCAAGGTTTTTGAATCTTTAATTAACAAACACTTAATTTCTCATCTTGAATCTAATAACTTACTTTCTGACCATCAATATGGATTTCGATCTTCTCGTTCTACAGCTGATTTGCTAACAGTAATAACTGACAGGTTTTATCGTGCATTAGATGAAGGTGGAGAGGTTAAGGCCATCGCTCTTGACATTTCAAAAGCGTTTGATAAAGTTTGGCATGCTGGTCTTCTCCATAAGCTTTCTTCTTATGGTGTATCCGGCAACATCTTCAAGATCATTGAATCCTTCCTTTTCAATCGTAGCATAAAAGTTGTCCTCGATGGACAACACTCTTCTTCTTATTCTGTAACTTCAGGGGTTCCTCAAGGTTCTATCCTTGGCCCTATACTCTTTTTAATTTACATTAACGATCTTCCAGATATTCTCACATCTAAGGTGGCATTGTTTGCTGATGATACTACCATTTATTCTTGTCGTGATAAGAAACCAACACCCTCTGATTGCTTGGAGGGGGCATTTGAGCTTGAAAAGGATCTCACTTCCGCTACAGCATGGGGCTCACAGTGGCTGGTGAACTTTAATTCAGATAAAACTCAATTTTTTTCAGCCAATCGTTATCGCAATAATTTAGATCTTCCTATATTTATGAACGGTGATGTACTTGATGAGTCACCTACTCTTCATCTTCTAGGATTAACTCTTACTTCCAATCTTTCTTGGAAACCATATATCAAATCGGTTGCAAAATTAGCATCTGCTAAGGTTGCATCTCTTTATCGAGCTCGCCACTTTCTTACTCTGGATTCTATTCTCTATCTCTATAAATCTCAAATCCGGCCTTGTATGGAATACTGTTGCCATATCTGGGGCGGATCTTCTAATGATGCCCTTTCTCTTTTAGACAAGGTGCAAAAACGCATTGTAAACATAGTTGGACCTGCTCTTGCAGCCAACGTTCAACCGTTATCACATCGTCGTAATGTTGCTTCTCTTTCTCTTTTCTACAAATACTATAATGGACACTGCTCTAAAGAGCTAGCGTCTCTTGTGCCATCTACTAAAATTCATTCTCGTGTTACTCGTCATTCAATTAAGTGTCATCCTTTTTCTGTGACTGTTCCTAAGTGCTCCAAAAACGCTTATTCATCTAGTTTTTTTCCTCGAACATCAGCTCTTTGGAATTCGCTTCCTTCATCTTGCTTTCCTGATTCGTATAATTTGCAATCTTTTAAATCGTCCGTCAATCGTTATCTTGCTCTACAATCTTCATCTTTTCTCTTACAGTAACTTCCAACTTTAATTAGTGGCTGCTTGCAGCCTTGTTGGAAGCGAATATGTTTAAAAAAAAAAAAAAAAAAAAAAAAAAAAAGTGAACTTTCACTTTCGGAATGGGAATGTTTTCATCCATGGCGGCACCAAGAAAACTGACTTCGGTGTCAGATTCAGATTCGTCACTGCTGAGTTCGTCGTCGTCGCTTGTTTCTTCAAATGAGTTTTGTTGGATTTGTTGAGAAGGCTTCTCGTACAGCACTTCTTGAACGGCCAAGTGCATTCCGTGGGTATAACAAGTTTGATGCTCGGTTGGAACCAGTTTTCCGAACTTAACCATCATGGAAGCTCCGTCAGTAACTGAGCAGACAATGCTGTCGCCTAGTTTCAACCCAAATTCTGCCACTTTTTCAGTGACAACAGCTGCAGCATTTTCAGCCGGCAGAGATCCGGAAATTCGAGTCAAGCCCAGATTCCAGTGATTGTATTTTTGATGAATGAACATGAATATTAATATTCATGTACCTTCGATTATTCAAAGAAGTGTACTCATCCAGTGTAATTGAAAAGCGTTTTCCCATTGTCATTAAAGAATTGAAAGTGTTTTTAAGGTCATTCCATGTTTCTTGTCTAAGTGATACCACATTCCAGTTGTGGAACTTGTGTATTGACTTGTATTTCCACAAATTTTGCAAGTAACTGTTTTCCCTTTGTTTAAGGTGTAGTGTTTCCAAGCGTCCGACATTTTGCCAAAACGCAAATCAAATTTAGTGATAAAGACCACAATAAATATGAATGATGAAGACTTTGCAATGACATCGCAAATGGCAGTCGCTTTTTTGTAACGGTGAAAAAGAAAGAAAAAAGAATCATCTAGAAAAAAACAAAAACTATTAAAAGTAAAAAAGAAAAATATATATATATACTAAAGAATAAATGAAAGCATTAACAAAATTAAGCCAAAAGAAAAAAAAAAAAAAATGTCAATCAAATACAACAAAAAGATATCTTTAAATTAAAATGTATGAAAAAAGAAAAGAAGTTAAACGCTAAACAAAGTTAAGAAAAATATGGAACGTTTTTATAAATTCGAAAAGTTGAAGATGTAACAAAAATATATACTTTTTAAAATTTATTTCTATCTTTAAATGTTGTGTAATTTTATTTTTTCTGTGATTTTGTCCCTATTTTTATGTTTTTTAATATTATGATATATGTTTTGTTTTGTGTGTGTGTGTTTGTATTGTGTTTTAATGTTCCTGATTTTCTCGTTTGTTGACTTTTCCTATACATTTTTACCCACCTAATCTATTTTTATCTGTTGGTTGGAGATTTTAATTATTTTATATTAGAGTGTGACGTGTTTATTTTAAGTTTTTTGGATTATTATTGTAACGGTTGCATTCTAAAAGTATTGATTATAGTTGTTATTATTATTATTATTTTTATTTTTTATATTTAGTCTAGTTTTTCTTTATTTTTTTTTGTTTTTTTTTTTTGTTGTTGTTTATTATAATTTTTTGTATCTAAAAAATCTCCTCGGATATACTTATTCTTTATTTTACTTTTTATATATGTTAAGTATTTAAAACTATTTAGTTCTTTCTGTTTATTTTAGTTAATTGGTTTTATTTAGTGTAAATTTATAAATATTATACTCAATAAATTATTTTTTATGATTATAGTGTTATCGTTATTATTAATTCATTGTTCATCATTTTTATTATTATTTGTGTTAAAAAATATTTTTTTATATCAACTTATAGGTATTTACTTAATATTAGTTTTATAACTATTTGCAAATGACCGTGGATGTAATATCGTTTTCCAAAATACATTGATTGATAAATAAGTCACAAGAAAGTAAAAACGTTTTTCTTAAAGTGTTTAGACAAAACTAAACCAACAAAATCACTTTTCAAGCATAACAAACCACAGCTTTGTTGTCAGAAAAATGAAAATTCTATTTTTAACTAAATTTTTAATTTATTGGTTGAGCCTTTTCAAGCATTCTAAAACATTTTCAAGCATCCTTTAACGTTATTAAAAAAAAAAATATTTGCCGAAATTTACCGACATCATTTTACCGGTAAATCGATAAAACAATTTTACCGATTTCCCGGTAAATTTTCGGTAAAAGCTCAACCCTATATATATATATATATATATATATATATATATATATATATATATATATATATATATATATATATATATATATATATATATATATATATATATATATATATATATATATATATATATATATATATATATATATATATATATATATATATATATATATATATATATATATATATATATATATATATATATATATATATATATATATATATATATATATATATATATATATATATATATATATATATATATATATATATATATATATATATATATATATATATATATATATATATATATATATATATATATATATATATATATATATATATATATATATATGTATACACACATATATATATATACATATATATATATGAATATATATATATATATATATATATATATATATATATAAATACATATATATAATATATATATATATATATATATATATATATATATATATATATATATATATATATATATATATATATATATATATATATATATATATATATATATATATATACAGTATCGGACAAAACAAGTGCAATCAAATAATGCTAATTAGTTTCTTTATATAAAAGTGCTGCATTTTTTCAATTTAGAGAAATAACTATGTAACTGTTTAGAGACAAAGTTCTTCAAGTTATATTCATCACAAAGTTCATTATTTGTACACGAAAATTAATGAATTAATCAAAAGTATTAAAAAAAGTTGATTTCCTTCTGGACAAAACAAGTGCAACTCGACAAAATGTTGACCAAGCTGTATTTCGCTATCAATATTTCGTGGCGAATCCTTTGTTGTCGATCACAGCCTTGCATCTTCGAGACATATATTCGATCAGGTGATCAATGAAACTTTGTGGAATTGCTGCCCAGGCCTTTTGGATTTGTTCAAACAGTTGATCCTTATTACAAACACCTTCACGATTAATTCTGCGGTTGACGATCTCCCACAGGTTCTCAATAGGGTTGAGATCCGGAGATTGAGGCGGTCAATCCATCACCAATAGGTGGTTGTCTTGAAACCACTGCTTGACTACTTTTACAGCGTGTTTCGGATTGTTGTCTTGCTGAAAAACCCATTTTATTGGCATATTCCATTCAGCATGAGGTAACATAACATCTTTCAGGATATTTTTATACATGAAACGGTCCATTATTCCATCGCTTTGATGTATTGGACCTAAACCATTTGCAGAAAAACACCCCCAGACCATTACATTGCCTCCACCATGCTTCACGGTTATATGGCAGTAACGTAAATCGAGGCGTTTTCCGGCCGATCGACGTACACGGCAAATGCCATCGCTCCCAATGATGTTAAACTTTGATTCATCACTGAACAGGACAGTTCGCCATTTCTGCACATTCCAGTCAATATGAGATTTAGCAAACAGGAGTCTTTTCTTCTGGTGTTTTAGTGAAATCAGCGGTTTCTTTGCAGGGCGTCGAGAAAATAATCCGGCTTCAACAGCACGTCGTCTGAATGTTCGGTCCGATACAGGCAGCTCTAATTGCTTTTGTATCTCGACTGATAATATCCAGGGATCCTTCTTGACGGATCTGACAATCATTGTGCTTTTGGCAAACAAGGACGCAAAAGTATACTTTTGTGCAAAAAACGCAAAAGGATATTTTGTTTCGGCATTTTCCGCATGCGTGAGAGGTGTTTTTGTTGAACTGTTTCAGAAAAGTTTTGCTGGCACGACTGTCTTTTTGTTTTACTGCCAAATTTTTTTGTTGTTTTTAGGGTGATGTTCAACAGGGACCCGTTTTTGTTCAATATTTTAATTATTGTTTTCTTTTAATGAGACGTTTTGTTGTCCCAATGTTTGGAAAATTGTTTTGTCTTAAAAAGTTCGAGTTTTGGTTTTGGTTCGTAAATTTTTTAAGTGAACTTTGCCAACCAATACTTTGTAAAGTAGTAAAAACCGTGAGTTTTATCCTCTCAGCATTCTTTCAGTTGAAAGAGCATTTTTAGGCGAAGTGCAAGAATTTGCTCCTTCGGAGATTAAATTCCAAGACACCCGCTTTTGACGGGTAAGAAAAGTGTCTCTCTCTTGACCCGATTGAAATTGGACTTTTGCCACAGATTTTCAAAAATGGCTCTATACAATCGTTCTATTACCAAATCGGGAATGGGCAACACGTTTGCCAGAAACCACACTTTTGACATTGCTAGCATATTTATCAACATAGTCTTTTCCCGAAGTGTCAAAGTACGTAGTCACAGAAACTTGAGTTTTTTCTCTATTTTCTTTAGAGTTACTAACTAGTTGAAATTGGTAGTTTCACTCAGTTTAGTGTAAAAAGTAACACAAGTAATATTTTGAAACCGGTGTTATTGTTCCACTCTATGTCGTCCAACTCTGGGTAAATTACTTTTTTCAACTCGATTTGAACCAGCTTCCATAGCTTTGCCCTTAAAAGAACATGTGATTTTGAGGGGAAAAGTTCACACAAGGTTTCATAAATGATCTTCAAAAAATCACAGTCATTTATAATTCCAGGATCTAAAAAAAATTTTATATTTACACTTACATCTTCAACACTTGTAGTAACATTTATGTTCATATCTACAATATTTGATTCCATATTTACATCCATATTAACATTATTTACTACTAACTTCTTTTTTACATTAAAGTTTTTTTTCCTTTTATTGTTTTTAAATCTTTGTTTAACTCCGCAAGCCTTCACCATTGTAGAAGATTTATGATATAATTATGAGCTTTCCAGTAACTGTTTTTATACTAAAGTTGTTTTGAACAATGGAAAATACAATTTCCTTGTAAAGATATATTTTTTATATGAAAAAATTGGAATTTGGACTATTTTTTAGTAAAAGTAAAAAATAGTGCCGTTGCTATGGCGGTTGATAAGAAAGCTTAAAATACTAGGATTCAATAAAATCTATTTTAATAAAGACCTATAGCGAATTTTCAAAAATGGTTTTCAGATTGTGAATCTCTGATAAATTTAGCACAAAACAAGAAAATAATATTTTTTTTCAAAAATTTCATATTTCTGAGGGGTTGTCCACCTTAATAGGTCCGCATAACAATCCGGACTAACAGTAATCCGGACTAACAGCAATAGTGTAATACTAGAAAGCTTTAACTTAGTCAATAAATAGGCGTGAGACATTGTTTTAAAGTAAAATAACTGAAGTGATTTAAAATAAAGTATAATAGACTTTCAGCCTCATTTAAGATTTCTTTTTTTGCATCCGGTACCAACAGAAAGTGGAGTTAAACAAGTATGTCTTTATTTTAAGGCTTGTGAATTTTGAATATTTCTAAATTTTTATTTAATGTTAACAAACAATATATTAGGTATTTAATTTGTATAGAAATGTTTTTTGTAAAAAATAATTTGTATATATATATATATATATATATATATATATATATATATATATATATATATATATATATATATATATATATATATATATATATACACGTTAGTGTATTTTAAGTAATTTTACAAGTAATTTTAGAGTGCTCAATGTTCTTAAAGAACAGAGCAATAATAAATTAGTAAAAAACACTTATCTAACTTTTTTCTTCAACTTTAAGTTTCACCATTGCTGGATCATCAGGAAGAGATGCTAAATCTAAAAAAAAATTCAATTTATAGAAAAAAATATTTTACAGGAAGTTATAAATTATTATAACTAAAAATAAAAATTAAAAAATTTCTTAATTACTGTATTTTTTTGGTTAACGGGAAGTAACAGAAAGTAATTATTAAATAAATTCTTTTGGAATGGGGATAATTTAATTTGGTCATTTGTTTTTATGATTTTTTAAGAGGTATTTATTTTCGTGCCTACATTTAGAAATTAATTCAGATTTTTTATTTAATAAATTTTCCTGAATTAAATGAGTAATTATTTCAAATTTTTCTTGCAAACATAGCATACATTTTTTGGAAATGTTATTATAGGCAGGGGCAAATTAGGTCTTTTCTTTTCATTCTTTTAAGACTCTTCTTTACTGTGAATTCTCCTACTTGCTCCAAAAGTTTCTGTCTAGTTTTTTTTCTCTAACATCAGTTATTTGGAATAAGCACCTTATATCTTGTTTTCCCGATTCATACAAGTTGTATTTTTTTTAGCCATTTTTAATCATTATCTTGCTTTATAAACTTTATATTTTCTTTACCAGTAACTTAAAACTCCAATTTTTTGCTTCCAGCCTTTTTTTTTGGTTACTTGCAGCCTTGTTGGAAGTGAAGATAAAGTGAAGAATAAAAAGGTTTTAAAACTTTTTTTCTGTTTCAGAGGAAGGGGGGGTTAACTGTTGTAATGTAGTAAAATTTAGTTTTTACTTTTCATACGTACGAAAAGAAAAAATTGTACATAAAGATTTTTCAAACTTGACCATCGCTATTAAATTGTTTTGAAAATTTGTAAAAAAATTTTTTAACATTTTTAAAAATGAATTGAAAAAGTTAAAACTAAAATCAAAAAAATAAAATTAAAACTAAAATAAATAACAAACTGTAATTATAAGATTATTTAAATTTAAATGGGATAAATAATTTTGAATTGTCAATCTTTATTAATGTTTTTATCGTACCATATTATGCGATATCCTATTAAATTAAGTGACAACTTACATCTGAAGATTGTTCACTAAAAATGCACATTTAAAAGTTAAAAAAAAAAGATTCTTTACAATTCTTCACAGTAACATAAAGAGAAGAAAAAATAACTAAATTGTTTCTTATAAAAGTTGATATAATTTTTATATTTGAAGATATTTATTTTAAAAATACATACTTATATTATTATAAAAAATATATATATGATATTCATTAATATAAATAATCAATTATATATATTTAATATTATAATATATATAAAAAATCATTAAAAGTGATTTGTGACTTTATTTAAATGCCTTTTAATAATATAAAAACATAAGTAAAGATCAAAGTTCTAATGACTTTTAAAAAGGTTTGCCTTTTTTTTCTTCTCAACAAAATCTTTCTTCTTTTCCAGTGTATTGACTGATGATTTTTATATAAAAAATATCTCTGTTGAAGAGACAATCGTTGTTTAAAGTCGTCTCTTATAAAATTTAATTATTTTTTTATTACATTAATTATTAAAAAAATAAATTAAATTTAAAAAAATTTTATATAAAAAAATAAATATTTAATTATATAAAGATTTTATATAATTAGATAAAATAAATATAAATTTAAAGAACTTTTATTGATACTTTTGTTGAGTCATTTTATTTAAAAGTAACTTTTTTTATGCAAAATAATTTTATTAAATAATATTCTAGTTTTATAAACATATTTTTAATTTTTAATTTTTTTCTTATTGTTTAGATGATAAGACACTTCAATATTTAGTCAGAATTCTTCTTCAGTCTTTAAACTTCATTTTGTTTAACTTAATTATTTAACGCTTTTTTTATATGCGGCCTAATAACTGTTAAGTTAAATTTGAAGTATGTTTTTAGGTAAGCTTAAGTTATGTTTAATCATATTCCTTTCCTTTTGAGTTTTTGATGGACTTATCAAGAGAGATTCTGCTTGTCTTATTGCAGTGGAAGATGTCTTGAATCTTTAATATGAGAGATATTTCTCCTTTTCAAATACTGAGACACTAAAGAAAGAGACAGCAAGTGAAAGGCTTCACAATAGAGATAGTGAAGAGTTAATGGATATGTTTAGCGATGCCAAAGGAAGATCGCCTAATGCAACAATGGGTTATATATCATGCAAATTAAGATAAAAAAATTAGAATTTTAGAAAATCTTGAGAGCCTAAATAAGTCTAAGAAAAGTTATTTATGTGTTTAATTCATATGGCTTGCAAAAAAAGAAAGATAAATTGACTGAACCACACTGCATTGAGAGCAGAAATTTCAAAAAAAAGACATGCAAAAGGCAAAAAATAGATAAAAAATAAAGTTTGAGCAAGAGCTGCATGTACTATCTTTAAATGAAATAAAGAATTTTTATAAACACTTAGATGATTAAGAATGATCTGAATTAGATGGTTCAACTTAAATGATGATCTGGCTTGAATGGTTCACTTTCTGAAATAATTGTTAGTAAAAAACTCTGCCATAAATAATTAAATTCTGATAATACCAAGTCAGGCGTGTATGAATGTGTAATCATGTATATGGGAGAGTAGAAAAAGTAAACAAAAGAAAAGCTGAGAGAATTTATACCATTTCTTACTGGAAAAAAAGATCTGACTAGATGATAATGTGCATTAAGTGTTACTCATGTGATATAAGTACTGTGTGTGTGAATTGGGTAAAATAATATTTTTATAAAATTAGTAAAAAACACATATCCAACTTTTTTCTTCAACTTTAAGTTTCACCATTGTTGGATCATCATGAAAAGTTACTAAATCTAAAAAAAAATTCAATTTATAGAAAAAAATATTTTACAGGAAGTTATAAATTATTATAACTAAAAATAAAATTTTTTTTTAATTACTGTATTGTTTTGGTTAACAGGAAGTTACAGAAAGTAATTATTAAGTAAATTCCTTTGGAATGGGGATAATTTAATTTGTTCATCTGTTTTTATGATTTTTTAAGCGGTATTTACTTTCGTGCCTACATTTAGAAATTAATTCAGATTTTTTATTTAATAAATTTTCCTGATTTAAATGAGAAATTATTTCAAATTTTTCTTGCAAACATAGCATACATTTTTTGGAAATGTTATTATAGGCAGGGGCAGATGAGCGGCATTAGATCGATCTGGATAGGTAAAGGCTATAGCAAAAGAGCCATAGCCTTAACCTATCCAGATTGATCTAATGCACGTTAAAACCTATCGACTATTATGGTTAACAAATCAGGAGAAAATTATTTAATACAAGATAAGAGATTATGTGTTTGTCAATTAAGTAAAGTAAAAATCACTCTTAGTCAGATCACTCTCCAGATTATTTAAATATGAGGATAACAGATGACTACATGAGGACTTTCTATCAGAAAACAAGACTATGATAAGCACTTCTTAAAAAGTTTTAAAGTAATATTCAGAGAACACTTTTGCAGGAAATCACTTTGGGATAGAAGCTCAAGTAAGACGATTATCAAGCAATGGATCAACCTATATATTGGTTTTATCTTGAAGAATGCAATTAGAGGTATCAAGAGATGAGATTGATGAGAAGTTCTCAGCAAGCAAATTAGCTTTCTCCTTAGGTGATTTGATAAAATCTGAACCGTGCAGGTGCAAGTGGAATAATAGGTTTGCCTCTATAATAGATCACTTTTATAGGTTCTCCAGAAGTTACAAGAGCCTAAATTTTGTGACCTGAAAATAGCAGACTTTGGCGTTAGACAGAACCATTTTACTATGGTTTCTAGCAATATTAGGCGGGCGTCTGTTTTTGGAGAATCGTTATGGTAATAGACATAGAATTAATGGTTACGATTGAAAATTGCAGCAGCACAATAAGAGAAAAAACAATAGAGAAGCATGAGGCTTGACTTTAAATTGTTGAGAGGAAATAAATGATCCCATTCCAGCCTGAATCTAAGAAGTTACATAAGTAGCACATTTGTTAGCAGGAAAACAAAAGATTTTTACCCAAGGGTCATCAGAATAAAATTACATAAAGTGTCCCAGTGAGTTCTAAGTTAGTTGGAAGAGGTACAATGAGAAGAGGATTCTGATGAAGAAGAAAAATAATAAAATAATAGTGTTAATAGTGATCAAACTATGATCAAAAGTACCTAGGGGTGATTGTGGATAAACTGAGTACTGATTAGAATTAGAAATAAGACATTTAACTTAAGTAAAGAGGGTAAACGATTCAGATTATCTGGAAAGTTAGTTGGAAAGTTGATGGTTTTGTCGATTTGATCATAACTAATATCAAAAGAGTGCAGTCTTGAGATAGAGGAGAGTGATAAATAACAAATAAAAACTAGATAATAGAATAAATTGAACAAGAAGAAAAAGTTAAAGGAGTGGAGTGGTATCATTCACTAATATTCGTGGAGACCAAGAATATTAGTAAATGATAGGTTTAGAAAACTTGGTGATGATGATGGTTTTTTGTATTTTATAGTTTTTAGTACTTTATTCATTTTTAAATTTGTTGAAGAACTTGTCTCAAAGCATAGATAGTACTCAAAACACTGTTTAATAGCCCAAGCAATTGCCTTCTTACTATTAATAAACCCTAAGTCATAACAAAGGGCTCCAAATGCACACCAAAAGTACAAACAGGGACACCATCAATGCGCAACATGGCACTGTTAATACTTTGATATTTTGCAGCTGTTGATGGAATCAGCCTCTCTGAGAGCTACCACAGAGTTCAGGAAACCTGACTACCAGCTGGCCTCAGAACCATAAAACTAAGTTTTAGTGCTGTACCCTCATTAGGAGATAATAGAATGAGTTGCCTAGTCATAAAAGCTGAGACACAAGCAAAAGTTATGCATTGAGTCAAAATATTCAGAATTCAACATTCTAAACTGGAAACAATGTATTAAAATTACATCTGCACTAGCCTAATTTATGAAGAAGGGGTGAGAGGCTGGTCAACAGATAGAATCTGTGTACCGCTTAAGTCTTTGCCTAGGATGCCTTCTTCAAGACAGTAGTAAGATGCATTTAACATCTGCCCAAGAAGAGTATTTTTATCGAGACACCATCTTTAGTCTTTACTCAATTAAAGGCCCCAAGGCGGGGGTGTGTTTTAAGTCGGAGTTGGCATCTCCAAGCTTTTGCCTAAAAAGGCGTATCCTACAAGGCAGCAGAACATGAAGCAGATTGTACTGGGTTACATGTTACCAGTAGCAGGATAACCTGACCTGTCATAAATATATATATATATATATATATATATATATATATATATATATATATATATATATATATATATATATATATATATATATATATATATATATATATATATATATATATATATATATATATATATATATATCTTCATCACAAAAATGTAACAACAAGTTTTGTATGAATTATACCCCCTCTTCCCCCTACCCCCATAGAGTGTCACGTAATTTATGGACAACATCTAAGCTGATTAAAAAATGTTTTTGTTATTTGATCTTTTTTTTTTTTCTACATATGCAAATAAGGAAAAGGTAAAGGGGAAAGAATTTTTTTGCATTTAATTATAAAGCAAATAACATAAACATTCTCATGCTCATATATATTAAATGTCCTTTCAGTTAATAAAGAAACTACTTAAGTAAGTTTTTCCCCTTTCCAAAACAAAAGGCACAGAATATTATTACAATAAATCATGTAAAAAAAGTGATGCAAAAAATGTTCAAAGAATTTACGAACGAAGCAACAAGAAAAAAAGGTGTTTAACAATTTAAGCGCTAACACAAAAATTATATACTACAGGTATATAATTTTTGTGTTATATAAACAGAATAAAGTATTATCAAGTTAGGCTTAAATATTTAGGAACACTTATGTTGATGATAAATTAAGACTACAATTACTTCTAAGGAGAAAAAACAAACATCGATTTAAGTCACTAAAGTTTTTGTTGAACATTTGTGGTTAAAAAATGTTAGCATTGAAAAAGCTCATAGAATTGGTCAGTGAAAGTTCAGAAAACCAAGAACAATTGTATTAAAACTTTAGACTTTAAAGGTAAAGTTGATATTCTGAAAAAAGTAATTCAACTAAAATGGAAAATTATTCATATTTATCCCTAATGTTCTGAAGTACGCCTTTTGGCATTCTTGCTAGATATGAATATATCTATACATTTAAACTCTAAAACTCAAAAACTTAAGGTTGCATTGCAAAACCAGTTACATCTTGACTTCCTGATTTGAAAACACTATTGATGAGCTCAAAAATAGTAAGAATAATGATTCTAATGATAAATAACTGATTTGAATGTATATATAATTTTGTTCTCTTTTTTTAACCTTAAAAAGTTAACTTAGGTCTATGGTTTGAAATCTAAAATGTTATTTACGCTTCTTATCAACTTTGTTTTAAAGGCATAATTTATTTATAATTATATGTAAAAAGAACTAAAGAACATGTAATAAAGCCATATTTAGTTAAGGTAAAACACAAGTACTCTACAGAGATGTATTTTCATGTACGTAGTGTCAATATATTTTCAAAGCAACTTTGAAAAGGTACTATGTTGCAGGCCTTGTTAAGAAGCATTAGCCTGCTCACATTTTGCCTGCAAAAAGGCGATTTGTCTACGCATTCAGCAGTCTTGCGCTATGCAAAAACTTTTATCTTTAAGAATATTTAAATTATCTATTGATGTTGTTAACGTGACGTTTATTGAGACGAAAAAAAGTTGTAAGTAAAAGCATTTAACCGCAATTGTAAACTAATAGATTTTTTGTTAAAGAAACTGTTTGTTTAATAATTTTTTTGTTGTTGTTAAATATTAGTTAAAAAAAAGTAAAGTGTTTTAAGTTTTATCTTAAGGAACTAAATATATAAATTCCTTTTAAATATAAAAATTATTTTTTGTCATAATAGTTTAAAAAATGCACGATTTATTTTGGTGTAAATATTTTATTAATAAGATATTTTGTTTATTGTTAATTCAATAACGTAAAGTTTTAATGACGTTCGTTTAATTTATGAAAATAAATTATGATCAATATATGTTATAACGAATAATACAATATAATGAATATTTTATCGGTCACTGATAAATAATAAAAAAAACTCTTTATTGTTTAAAAACATTATTAAAAAGAGTTTACAAAATAAATAAGAAAAAATTTATTAACAGTTTATAAAATAACCAAAAACCAACTGCAAAATTATAAGAAAATAAACAAACATTATTTTACGTTTTATGAAAAAAATATTTTTTTCAAAATAAAATTTAGTTTATATTTGAAAAAAATAATAAAAATAATTTTTCAAATAGGAACTTAGATTTTATTTGTAACTTTTGTTATAGTGAGAAAAATAAACTGTATTATTTTTAACGCGTTAATAAAATAACTTTAATTACAATGCGGTACTTGAAAAGACGCTAGAGATGCAATATAACTCCTAACAACACAAAATATATTTGCGGAGTTGTGTTACTTAGAATTACGCGTTACGCATTTTCATTACGCAGCGAAATTTTGTAACAAGGCCTGATGTTGGTTTTCTTAATTATTTACTCAAAGTTTTGTGAAATTATTTACTCAAAATTTTTTGAAACTATGGCCACAAATTAAATGTGAAATAAAACTGTTTTATTTATGCAATTTGAATATGCTTATGGGGCGTTAAAAAATTTAATATTATTACCTACATAAATGTTTTGGCCTGTTTTTTTCTCAAAAAGTGTCTCCTTATTAATTAAAAGGGTTATGTAAAAAATTTCATAACAAAAAAACCGTTCTTTAGACCAACACTGTATAAATATTATGATAGGTATGGTGTCAATCTATATAGGTTTTGTAAATATACTCATTTGCCTTTCAGAAAAACTGACTTCAAGATTCAGATGTTACAATAACATTACAAGATTTATCTACTACTAAGATTATCTACTATTATCTACTAAGATTATCTACTATTATCTACTAAGATTATCTACTATTATCTACTAAGATTATCTACTATTATCTACTAAGATTATCTACTACTAAGATTATCTACTATTATCTACTATTATCTACTATTATCTACTAAGATCTACAACTATAGCTAAAAATACTGCGTGCTGTGTGGTCAAACCTAAAAATTTAAGCAGAGCTTAAAGGTTAAAAAAGTTTTCTTTAAAAGTTTGTCATGAAAACCACATATAAAATATGTTAAAAATAAAATCTAAAGAAATATTTCTATATTATATAAAACCTAACCATTTCTCAGCACTGCATCTTCAAAAGAAAAAAACTTTTCGTTTATTCATAATTTTATCTCCTAATGAATAATGTATATAGTAGTAAGAATTATGGTAAATTCGGCTTTATAGCAAACAAAAACATGCATGCAGGATTGTATAAGGTGCACACAGAAGTCTTCATTTCAAGTCTTTTTTAAGGAAATCTTGCGCCTCAAGTGTTCATTAAATTAATGTACACCGAGTTCTACAATTCATGTTTAAAACAAAACATTGACATTCTCTTTCTGTATTTAAGTTGCACTTTAATAAAAATTCGCAAAAATATCCTTCTCAATTTTCAATTAACAACTTTGTTGTGTCAAGAACTAATTTAATACTAGGCTCTTACCAAATCCAATACCATGAACTGTTTATATTAAAACATCTTTCAAACTTATTACAAAAAAGGAATATGTTCAAAACATCTCTTCGGAACAGTATAGGAAAAAATCTAAGAGTCTCGTATTACAAGAAGATATTGATTTAAAATACCTCATTTAAAATAAAAAGGGGAAGACGTGGTTGGCAAACATTTTGAATGCCTTGAGTTATTGCAAAACTATCAGTTGTGAAAAAATAATACTTAGGCAGTATGTTTATGTTATCATTATGATTCATTAGTTGCATGAATTTTTAGCAAGTAGAAAATTTTTAAATGAAAATAAAAAAATTAGTCAAGACACGTTTTATCGGGTCACGTGACTGGGCAAGATGACTTGTTATGCAACTTTTGCCAATAATTTTACAAAATTTTACTCCCAACTATCAACTACTTTAATTAAAATAACACAAAATAAGCACACATTTAAATAAAATATTCCTCAAAAAGTTACACCAGAAAGACACCATCCATTAAGAATAACCAGAACTGAGGTATTTTTTTTTAATGTGCTTAAAGTAAACTTATGTTTATAAAACTCCGTTAATAATTTTTAAAAAAACCAATTAGCATTTTAAAATAAAAAAATGAAAAAACATTTTTGTTTTTTTCATCATCGTTTTTAAGTTTCTTTGTTGAGTTGAAATATGAAAAGCCATTTGTCCCATTTTCCCTTACTTTAATAATATACATTATTTAAAAAATAGTTATTGATACTACTTCTCTTTTGTTGCAGTTTTAAATAAATTTTTTTGTTAAAAAGCTGTACAATGTTGAAAAAACGATGCATTTTTTATGGAAATTTTCCGGCAGCTGGGATGGTCAAACTTCCCGTTATTTTTTGGAAAATACAATCACATGTAAACAAAAGATTCCGTAAATAAAGGGATATTTCCATTAAAATACAATGTTTTTTTTTTGTTAAGCAATGGAAGGTTTGGTTATCGCAGCTGCCAGATTCTGCAAATAAAATGATTGTTGCTGCTAATATTCCGTTCATATCAAAATTTAAAATAAATTTAATTTATGTATCTAAATTATTTGCTAGACATAAACTTTTATTATTTAAAATAATAAAAGTTTATGTCTAGCAAATAATTTAGATATAAAATAGATTGTATGTCATCGAAAATATTATCTAAAGACATTTTGTTTTTGATATACATAAATATTTAAATTTTTGGTGATTTACATTTCATTTTAATGGCAAATTCGTGTATTTGCTAAAATAACAAATTAGTAATTAAAAAATTAAAAAAAAATTGTTAAAAATTTAGATAAAGTATAAATAAGTACATAACAATATAATTATATACATTTACAATATAGATATACTTAAAAAATCATTTTTGAGTAACTTATATTGGTTTCACAAAAAATAAAAAAGTCAACCCAACTACACAAAAATAGAGTCATTCCTTTCTTTACCATTTCAAATCAACAATAAATCTAAAATAAAAACAAAAAAACATAAAGAGTTTTTGAGAAAGAAAGATTTTAATATTAAACAAAGTAATAGATTATAAAAAACACTTACTATGTGCAATGGGGACCTTAAAGTTGTTACTCAATATGAGTGATTTAACTAAGGCAAAGCAACAGTTTAACAACAAATCCCAATTTTTCCTTTCTGTTCTATAATGAAAATTTATTTTCTCAATTTTTTATTTTTATTTAATATAAAACCATTGTAAAATTTAAGATTTAATAATAAAGATGCATACTTAGTTCTAAGCTTGAGCTAGCTAAAAAGAAAAGAATTAATATACATTTCCATATTATAGGGAAAGGTTGCATAAGATGACCAGGTTCCTAAGACAATATAACCTCTTTTAAGGGTAGACTACTGATTTTTTCGTAAAATACTACTGATTATTTTTTTTGTAAAGGATATTCATACAAGTTAAATTAGCATCTGCTAAGGTTTCATCTCTTTATCAAGCTCGAAATCTCAAATTTGGCCTTGTATGAAATACCATTGCCATATCTGAGGCGGATCTTCTAATGATGCCCTTTCTCTTATAGAAAAGGTGCAATAATGCATTGTAAACATAGTTGGACCTGCTCTTGCAGCCAACCTCTAACCATTATCACATTGTAATGTTGCTTCTCTTTCTTTTTTCTACAAATCCTATAACAGGCACTGCTCTAAAGAGCTAGTGTCTCTTGTGCCATCTACTAAAATTAATTCTCGTGTTACTCGTCATTCAATTAATTCTCATCCTTTTTCCTAATTGACTGACTCTTCCTAAGTGTTTCATAAATGCTTATTTGTCTAGTTTTTTTCCTGGAACATCGGCTCTTTGGAATTCGCTTCCTTCATCTTGCTTTCCTGATTCATATAATTTGCAATCCTTTAAGTCGTCCGTCAACTGTTATCTTGCTCTACAATCTTTATCTTTTCTCTTCCAGTGACTTCCAACTTTAATTAGTGGTTGCTTGCAGCCTTGTTGGAAGCGAAGATGTTTGAAAAAAATAAAGTTCGACAGTGTTATTTATTTTAATTTCTTGGTTGTATAGTTACAATAAAATATTTTTTCAACAATAAAATATTCTTTGAATATTTTATTGTTGAAAAAATTTGCCATCCCAGTTATACTTTTTTATTATTCAATGTATTGTAATTATGTCAGAATGAATCAAGGTCATCAAAAGTTTATTACATCCTCAATATTTTATGCTTATCTACTGCTAATTCCACGGGTGAAATGAGATAATTAATAAGCTGTTGTCATGCTATTTAAATTATGATAGTATTTGGTAAATTTGCTAAAACTGACACGTATTTAGACTCAAGATGAGATGTGGCTTTTTATTAAGAAAAGTGCATTCTTTTAAAGTTGTTCTCCGTGGAGCTTTATTTTGGTACTTCAAAAGTGAGTACCAAAATAAAGATTACTAATGATTACATGTGATTATTAAAAATTTCTTTGACGACATTTTTCAACTTAATATCTTCCCTATTATCAACAAACCTACCAGGGTAACTTCCAAATCTATTACTGCTTTTGATAACATTTTAACAAACTCAATACAAGATACTTCTCTAAAATCAGCAATAATAAAAACAGATATTTCAGATCACTTTCCAATATACTTCTTTTTGTCACTAAATTCCACAAAAATTAATAATTCAAATATCTTACCTTATTACTAAAAAATTTAAGGACTCGCTATTGGCAACAAATTGGCAAAAGTTCTACCAATAATGTAAACTAGGAAATACAAATTCTGCCTACATCAACTTTATAGATTTATTTATCCTACAATATATTAAAGGTTTTTCAATTCAAGAAAAAGAAATTGACGCAAAATAATTAAATTGCTTATGTTTAACAAAAGAAACAAGAAAATCCTCAAAATAAAAACAAAAACTACACGTAAAATATTTAAAAATTAGGAGCCAAGGGATCCTATCCTTCTTCAACCAATACAAAAACCTATTTAACAAGAAAAAAAAAAAAATTTTCAATTAATAAAAAAAGTTTTATAATTCTAATCGAATACAAAAATTTGATGGAGACTTATAAAAGACATGGGACATTATAAAGGAAATATTTGGTAAAAGTAAATCTAACCCTAACAAATTGCCTTCTAGAGTAATAATTAATGAAGGTGAATCAAACATCAAACAAGATATTTCCAATGAATTTAACAACTACTTTGCCAACATTGGTGCTGATATTGCATCAAAAATTGAATGCCCTAATAATACATTTAAAAGATACTTAACAGGCTCACGCTGCTTTAAATTGCAACAAAATAAATCAAGACAAACTTGAAATAGCTATAAAATTACTTAAAATCAAGTCCCTAGGGATTGATGAAATAGCTTGCAAAGTAGTGTCAGATGTTTTTGAGGAAATATGTAATCTAATTTACCAAGTATTTAATTCATCAGTTACAACAGGTATTGCATCTGATAAACAAAAATCTCTAAAATTATACTAATATATAAATCAGGAGAAACCAATTATTTAAACAATTGTAGACCAATCTCAATCCTTTCGGTATTCTCGAAACATCTAGAACGAATAATCTATAAAAAATTAAATAAATATTTAAAAACTAACAAAATTATCAATAAAAGTCAATATGGTTTTTAAAAGCTACACTCAACTGAGCATGCAATCCTTGGCCTCTCAAATAGGAAAAGTAGATCATTTAAAAAAAAAAAAATTCACATTAGGGATCTTTATTGATTTGTCAAAGGCTTTTGACACCATCAAACATGAGATTTTACTAACACAAATGAAAAAGTATGGTATAAAAAATCAAGCTTAAATTGCTTAAGTTTAAGCTTAAATTTAAAAACTACTTTAAATTTAAAAACTTTCTAACAGAAAGTGTGTTATTTTAGATAGAAAAAGCAAATCAAATCTACTAAAAACAAAATGTGGTGTACCCCAAGGTTCAATTCTTGCTCCTCTTTTGTTTCTTATTTATATAAACGATCTTCCAAACGCCTCTAATATCTTTAAAACTATAATGTTTGCAGACAATACAAACTTAGTTTACTCATCAAAGACAATTGAATAAACAAATGCTGAACTAAAAAAAAAATTAATATATGGTTTAAATCAAATAAACTGTCACTTAATATAGAAAAAACTAGTATATACTATTCCACTCTAACCAACAAATTTAAAAAATATCCCTGCACCTACCAACAACTAATATAGAAAATATCACCATCAAAAGAGCTCTGAATACAAAGTTTTTAGGAGTTCTATTTAATGAACACATCTCCTGGAAATCCCACATAAACTACATTAACACAAAAATATAAAAAAACATAGGTTTGCTTTACAAGGCAAGACCATTTTTGTCACAAAAAAGTCTAAAACATGTCTACTTTGCATTTGTACATAGCTATCTCATCTATGCCATTTTAGCATGGTGCGGTACCCATTAATCTAATATTGAACCACTTTACTTACGTCAAAAACACTCTTCAAGACAAGTATACAACAAAAATAAGTTTACTCATGCTCAACCCTTACTGAAACAAATGAGCACACTAAATATATTTGAAATAAATTTTTTTCAAAATAAGCTTTTTATGTTTAAATATAAACTAAGTCTGGTTTCAGAACATTTATAACACACTTTTTTAAAAACAATATAAATAAATACAATACAAGAGCAACAGGAAACTTAAGGATAACGTTTGAAACAACAAGACTCTCAATATTCTCAAATACATATCTTAGTCCCTATTTATTTAACAAATTAGTTTCCAGAAACGAATCACTATTAAACTTAAACAATGAAGACTCTCTGAAAATCAAGCTAAAAACTGCAATAATCAAATTAAACAACAATAAATAAAACTTTTTTTTTTTTTAAATTTAAAAAAAAAAAAAAAATGTAACTTAACTTATAGTACAAATCAATAAAAAAAATAAAAAATAACAATATTAATAAAAAGGTATATATATAACAAATACATATATATCACGTATGCAACTGATTTTTTATGTGTATTACATTTTTTTTTTCTTCTTTTTTTTTTTAGATTAATCACCTCCTCAAGGCCCAAGGGGGGCCACTACATTCGAGGAGGCTACTCATTTTTTTGTGTTTTTTATTTTTTTTAGTTGTTATTCGTGGTGCAACCCTCTCTCAACTCTTTAACTCTGGAACACGAACCTTGCCGAGCAAGGCCGCTGCGCGGAGAAACTAAGTTGAGCGCGGTACTTCCAGGGACGTGATGGGAGTCGAACTCCGAACCTCTTGCTTACAAAGCGAGCGCTCTTACCACTGCACCACTACTGCATTACATGTCTCGGAAAAAGGTACTCGATGACAAGAATGACTTAAGTCTTCTACGCGCTTCCTATAACTACATACAAGTAATTCTTTTTATCAATCTTTTTTTTGAAATGTGGTAAATAAACTTACAGCAAAACATCTAAACACTAAAAAATGTTGGCTGGAGGTATATTTAAAATAAGTTATTATTCTATATGAAGAGTAGGTAAAAATGATTTTATGATTTCAAACAAACTATTACACTTACGCTCTATGATTTTTAATTATCACTAGGCTTGACTTTTTTAATGACTAATAAACTTGGTTAGTTTGTCCATTGTTTCTAATAAATCTCTTAAGATTGCAACATTTTACATTTTTTAAAAATATTATGAAGTATATTATTTGATTAAATTTTGAATTTTGCTTTGTTTTTTAGTATAAATGGATAAAGTTCTACAATATCCTCAATTTCAAATTAAGTTGTCTGAACTACTTGTTCAAGATTGGTTTAAGATTGGTATTTACTTAAATGTCAAACCGCATATTTTAGAAGCAATTAGAAATGATTCTATAAATTTACTAAAACAAGAAGACAAAGCATATGAAATGATAAGAAAATGGTTCAACTTTGATGAAAATCCGACGTTTGAAAAGTTAAAACATGCCATATTAAATATTCCAAAAAAAGATTTATTGAAGGAGGTGGAGGTTCTTGCAAGTACACATTTTTTTTTATTATTTGTATTATATAAATTTTTTAGATTGTTGTTTGTCACTCTCATTATATATTTGTTTTTTTGTTATTATTTTAACTTCCTCATCAAATTCTTTGCTTTCAGAAAAATTTGATTATGATGATAATGATGTTGTTTTATTTTTTTAAACATTTGATTATTTTAGATTTTTGTAAAATGACTATTAAGTTAAAAAACTATTATTGTATATTTTATTAGATATGTTTTTAAATAAATTTGCCGATTCTATCAAAGTAAAAAATTCATTAAACAGTGGTAAATATATAATATGTACTATAATAGCATGTTAATGATGTGGAAGTATTTTTCGGTTATTAATTTAACTTCCCCATCAAATTCTCTGCTTACAGAAAATTTTGATGATGATGGTGATGATGATGATGATGATGATGATGATGATGATGATGATGATGATGATGATGATGATGATGATGATGATGATGATGATGATGACGATGATGTTGATAATGATGATGATGATGACGATGATGATGATGATGATGATGATGATGATGATGATGATGATGATGATGATGATGATGATGATGATGATGATGATGATGATGATGATGATGATGATGATGATGATGATGATGATGATGATGATGATGATGATGATGATGATGATGATGATGATGATGATGATGATGATGATGATGATGGTGACAACAATGATTACAGAAATACTATTTATTAAAGTTTAATCATAAATTTTAGAAGAAATATAAAAGACAAAATTTTAAATAAACTTTTCTGCTCTTAAAAAAAAATTAATTATTATAGTTGATGATGATGATAATGATTATGATGTTAATTTTTTAATAAAATATTATATAACATTTTTTTTATACTTTGAGTTTTTGAATAGCGTTATACCAATTAAAAATTTATTTATGTTTATTTAACCAGGTGGGTTTTTCACAATGACTTCAGTATTACCAGAAGTTTCTTTGAATACAGGTAATTCTTAATTAAATAAATAAAGAAAACAAACAATGAAAATAGTAATGATAAGAATTATTATGAGTATGTTGAAAAAAATGATCGAAATGATGATTGCAATGATCATGATGTTTACGTTGATTATCATGTTAGGTTAAATGTTTAATATAAAACTAAATAATAAAACATTTGGATGTAATTACATTTGAAAGTAATGAACAGTTGAAAATTTAAACTTATAATAAAACTTATCTATATTTTAACTTATCTTATTTGAATTTATTAAGTTTTTTTGTCAAATAATCCAGTTTTAAGATATCTAAATATTTTATATTTAGAGATTTTAAAAGTATATATGGTAGTCTTTTAAAAACTAAAATAGCAAATACATATTTCTATGTATAGTTAAATAATTTTATACGGAAGAATGCTTTTTCATTGGTTAAATAAAAATGAATAGAAAATGGAGTATTTGCATTAAATACTAATTAACATACAATTTTTTTTTTTTACTTTACTATTGAAGAGTTATCAATCAAAAAATCGTCAAGTGTTTTTAATAAATTGACATTACTGAACAATATTGGAGAAATTATTATAAACATATTGTAACATTGTTAAAATTTAATAGCTATCAATTTATTTTATTTGGAAAAGCCTACTACACCTTGAGTAAGTAGTAATCATCAAAAATAAAAAAATATCAAAATTGTGTTTAAGCTAGGATATGCAATGAGTTGATTCAAAAAAACAATTTTTTTTTTTAATCAACTTATATAGGAATATGTGTCAAAGTAATTTCTTGTAAATCACTTTTTATAAAAATATGGCTTTGCAGAATTACGGTAAAAGTGTTTTTAACAATTAATAAATGCCTATTGTTTTCAGTATAAACTAATTCAAAAGAATATTTAAATGTTCAAAGTTAAAAAAGTTTTGGCGGTATGTTAATTTTGGCATAACAAAAATAATCATGTCCTGCTGCCTTGCAGGATACTCTTTTTTAGAGAAAGAGTAAGAGAAGCCAACTCTGTCCTAACACCCCCCCCCCTGTCTAATGGCTCTAGGTTGAGTAAAGGCTGGAGATCTTGTCTTGATAAAAATATTCCTCTCTTGGGCAGATATTAAATGCATCCGGCTACTGTCTTGTAGACTGATGACCTTCGCACTCCTTCTTCATTTATTAGGGTGTTGTAGTATGTATTCATAATACATTGTTTCCAGTTTAGGATTTTGAAGTTTTGCCTGTGTATCTGTTTTTATGACTAGGAAACTCATTCTATTATCTCCAAATGAGGGTGCAGGTCTAAAACTCAGTTTTATGGTTCTGAGGCGCTCTGGTAGTCATGTTTCCTGATCTCTGTGGTAGCTCTCAGGGAGGCTGAATCCATCAACAGCTGTAAAGTATCAGAATACTTTCAGTGTGCATTATCCATGCCACTTTTGAAGCCCTTGTTACAGCTTTAATAATAGTAATGAGGCAATTGCTTAGACTATTAAATAGTATACTGAATACTATCTGTTCTTAAAGTCAAATTCTTTAACAAATCCAAAATTGACCAAAGTACCAAAAACTATAATACCATAACATAATAATACCTATAAAATAAAACCATTGCCATCACTGAGTTCTTTAAATTTATAGTTCACAAATATTTGTGATCTTCAAAGTAACTTTTTTTCTGTTGAGTCTTATCTCTTGCAAAGTTTACCGGGCCTACTTGGTCTTTGTGAGACTAATTTGAGTTTAGCTGTCTCATTTTGTGATCTTAGTGTTGGTGGTAATCTACCTTTAATTTGTGAAGACTCCAATAGCCACATGCATGGTCTTGGCATTTACATTTGTAACAATTCACTCGTTTATTGCAAAACTAAGTTTGAATCAACAGACTATTCTTCTATGTGCTTTTGATCTTTTAATGATGTCCTATCTCTTTTAGACAAGCTGCAAATATGCTTTGTAAACACAGTTGGACCTGCTCTTGTAGCCAACCTTCAATCATTGCCAAACTTCATTATGTTGCTTCTCTTTCTCTATTTTCTAAATACTATAATAGATGCTACTCTTTTGTGCCACCTACTTTATTGTAAGTTTTCTGTTAATCGCTATCTTGCTTTATTCACTTTATCTATTCTCTTCCAGTAACTTCCAGTTCTAATAGTGGTTGCTTTCAGCCTTATTAGAAGTGATGACGTTTAAAAAATGGTTTAATGCATGGGTAAAACCATTTTGTATTTAAAATGCAAACAACCTAATGGTTCTTAACAAGGCCTTATATATATATATATATATATATATATATATATATATATATATATATATATATATATATATATATATATATATATATATATATATATATATATTAATAAGAAAACATCAAACAATACGAATTCTCTTAATACAAATAATAATTTATTTTGAGAAATTTTCACTGGGTTATGGATACCAGCATCATCAACTCATAAAATATTAAAATTAAAATGCTTTGTAATCACAGTTGGACCTGCTCTTGAAGCCAACCTTTAATCATTGCCAAACTTACAAATCATATATATATATATATATATAAATATATATATATATATATATATATATATATATATATATATATATATATATATATATATATATGTATATATATATGTATATATATATGTATATATATATATATATAAATATATATTTTTATATTGTGTGTGGTAGATTAAATATATGGTATCAGCTTTAGCTTGCACTTTTTTCAAAATCTTTTTTTTTATTGATTTACTAATTTTCTAACCGCTTTTTTTAAAAAAATTAATCCTTTATTATGATACAAAATTATGCATTTTAATTTATATTTTAATATATATTTAACAAAAAATTTCACTTTTAATAAAGAAAAATTTTATAAGTTTTTTATAAGTTGGTAGTTAACAGAAAACAAAGAAAAAAGTTGAATAACAAGAAAACGGTTGAGACTTAAAAAAATTGAAAACTGCATAAGTAAAGAAAGCAAAATGACAGGAAGTATTGTGTTTATATTCTAAAGTATTTATATTCTAAAGTATTGTGTTTGAGGTAAAAAATTTTTAGTATTATAAGTTTTTGAGATTAAACAAGAGATGTGCGAGAGATGTACATCGCTTGAGCAGTGACCATGATAGTAGTTTTAGAAATTAGAAAAAGATGTAACCAAATGACTTTAGTGGTAAGAAAATTTTAAAGATCATTCATATAGTTGAGAAACACAAGAGTGTGGTGGCTTTATTAGCTGTTCGAGATTCTTGCATGAGTCTTACTTTTTATCTAAATGTGAGCCATTTACCACTTTTTACTTTTTTTATTTTTTTCTGAAAAAAATCCACAAATATTTTTATATTTACTTTTTATTTTATTTTTATTGAAAGATGTTTAAAAAGTCTTCACTGACGGGACGTAAAAAATATGTCTTTTGAACGTTAAAAAGATGTCTTTTTTAGGTCACGTGCCGAGTAATCCTGCGATCTTTTTTTTTTAATCAATTTTTAGTTTTGCTCAAAGGTTGTCTTTTAAAATTTAAAGTTTACAATTTTTTATAATATTTTGTATGATATCATAAATTCATTACAAAAATAATTGTCAGCAATGGTTGTTTTTCTGATATTTATTCATAATGTTTTCAACATGTTTTTTAGAAAAATTGTTAATATTTCTTTGAGCATCATAACTGTAATTACTTAATATAACTGAAGATATTTGAGACCAAGCATCATTAAATCGATACCAAAAATGATTTCCAATTGCATCAGTAATATATATTCAAGCAAAAAAGCACCATTTATAATAATGCTCTCAATTCTTGTGGATTTAAAGATAAGATCAATTTCATTTCAAATATCCAAAATTAAAATACAAAATCTTGAAAAAGAAACATTATCTCGTTTAACACACCTTATTCGGTCAACGTCATAACAAACAAAAACACTTTTGAGTACAATTGATAAATGTTTCCCTAAAGAAACTTCACAAACTTTTTAACTCAAACAACTTAAAGGTTAGTTATAGCTGCCTTCCAAACATCAAGAATATTATTATTTCTCATAATAAAAGTATACTATTTAATTCTCATGAAACTCTTTTGTTTATGAAAGTAAGACCAACTCCACTGAACTTTCAAAATTTGTGTTGGAATGCAAGATAAAGCTTTAGAGCCTATACTAAAATGGAATATTTTTGATCAAGTGGAGCCATTCAAACCTGGTGGTAAATTTTGCAATTTATGCTTGACAGAAAAATACCACATTGTTACATCACCATTAAATTTACTTAACAAACGAGCCAAGCCCACCATGGAAATAAATTTCTTATAAATAATCTTAGTGTCAATGTTCTCCAATTGGACTTGAAATTTTTTGAATAGTATTGTCTGGTCAGGTCCCAGACATTTTCACATTACTGATCTGTAAAAAAGAGTAGGTCCTTCCCAAGTTTTGTTTCAATAATAGTACATGCCCCATTTTTTCATCCAGTATTTGAGGCAGTTGTGCCAAATTGAAAACCCACAATTTTTTTGCCAAGTCCCATTCTTTGAAAGAACTTACAACAGTGTTGCTTAACATTTATTATTTTTGCAACAGTCAACAGCTGCTTTTCACTCATTCAAGAGACTATGACAGGGAGTTGCTCATCATAAGTTTTAATTTTCAATCTTGCATCATCTTGCAATCCTAATTAAAAACTATGGAAACATTTTCTTTAAAATTATCCTTCAGTTTTTTAACAATCTAGGTACAGTGATTTGTGCACTCGCAATAAGTGGACGAACTAATAATCGTTTATCCAAGGGCTCTCAATGTTTCTGTCTTTCACAGGAAGATGTGTAATCGCACGTCTTTATATGACCAGGCAAATTACATTTTCCTTTGACAATTTGACCACGGTTTTTGAGATATTTTCAAAATTTAAAAATGCGCTACAAAAACTTAATTAAAATTTTTTTTTAAACATCTTAGCTTCCAACAAGGCTTCAAGCAACCACTAATTAAAGTTGGAAGTTACTGGAAGAGAGAAGATGAAAATTGTAGAGCAAGATAACGATTGATGGACGACTTAAAGGATTGCAAATTATATGAATCAGGAAAGCAAGATGAAGGAAGCGAATTCCAAAGAGATGATGTTCGAGGAAAAAAACTAGATAAATATGCGTTTTTAGAGCACTTAGGAACAGTCACGGAAAAAGGATGAGACTTAATTGAATGATGAGTAACACGAGAATGAATTTTAGTAGATGGCACAAGAGATGCTAGCTCTTTAGAGCAGTGCCCATTATAGTATTTGTAGAAAAGAGAAAGAGAAGCTACATTACGACTATATGATAATAATTGGAGGTTAGCTGCAAGAAGAGGTCCAACTATGTTTACAATGTGTTTTTTCACCTTGTTTAAAAGTGAAAGGGCATCATTAGAAGATCCGCCCAAGATATGGCAAGTATTCCATACAAGGCCGGATTTGAGATTTATAGAGATAGAGAATAGAATCCAAAGTAAGAAAGTGTCGAGCTCGATAAAGAGACAATTTTGCATCTGCTAAGGTTGCAGATGCAAAATTAGCATCTGCAACCTTAGCAGATGCTAATTTTGCAGATGCTAATTTTGCAACTGATTTGATATATGGTTTCCAAGAAAGATTAGAAGTAAGGGTTAATCCTAGAAGATGAAGAGTAGATGACTCATCGAGTACATCACCGTTCATAAATATAAGAAGATCTAAATTATTGCGATAATGATTGGCTGAAAAAAGTTGAGTTTTATCTGTATTGAAGTTCACCAGCCACTGTGAGCCCCATGCTGTAGCAGAAGTGAGATCCTTTTTAAGCTCAAATGCTCTCCAAGCAATCAGAGAGTGTTGGTTTCTTATCACGACAAGAATAAATAGTAGTATCATCAGCAAACAATGCCACCATAGATGTGAGAATATCTGGAAGATTGTTAATGTAAGTTAAAAAAAGTATAGGACCAAGGATAGAACCTTGAGAAACCCCTGAAGTTACAGAATAAGAAGAAGAGTGCTGTCCATCGAGGGCAACTTTTATACTACGATTGGAAAGGAAGGATTCAATAATCTTTAAGGTGTTACCAGATACACCATAAGAAGAAAGCTTATGGAGAAGACCAGCATGCTAAACTTTATCAAAAGCTTTTGAAATGTCAAGAGTGATGGTCTTAACCTCTCCACCTTTATCTAATGCCTAAACCTATCAGTTATTACTGTTATCAAACCTAAATAAAACCTATCAGCTATTACTGTTAGCAAATCAGCTGTAGATTGAAAAGATCGAAATCCATATTGATGGTCAGAAAGTAAGTTATTAGATTCAAGATGAGAAATTAAGTGTTTATTAATTAAAGATTCAAAAATCTTGCTTATGATAGGAAGAAGACTAGTGGGACGGTAGTTAAATAAATCAGATCGCTCTCCAGAATTTTTGAAGGTAGGGATAAACTCTGGTAAACACTTGTTATATAGTTTTGAGAGTATAGTTGATAGCTCCGGAGAACACTTCTGCAAGACAATAACAGGTATCTTGTCCAGGCCACAAGCTGTAGAAAGGCAGAAAATCACTTTAGATACAGAAGCTATAGTGATGCGAATGTCAAACAATGGACCAACCTGTTTGTTGGCAATATCAGGTAGAACGCAACTAGTGGAATCAAGAGACGATATTGATGAAAAGTTTTTATCAAACAATTCAGCTTTGTCTTTAGGTGTGGTGACAAAGTCTGAACCACTCAAAAGAGGTGGAATTAAAGATTTGCCCTTAGTATTAATGCTATTAAAGATTCTCCAGAAGTCATTAGAGCCTAATTTTTGAGATAAGATACGAGATTTCATGACCTGAGAATAGCGGGCTTTGGCTTTAGTCAAAACCTCTTTACAATGGTTTCTAGCAGTAATAAACAGTCTGTTTTCTGTAGCATTGCTTTGCTGATAAATATGGAAGTAACGGTTTCGATTGGCAATCGCAGCAGCACAGTGTGAGGAAAACCATGGAGGAGAGTGAGGCTTGACCTGGAATTGTCGAGAGGGAACAAAAGATTCCATGCCAGCCTGAATCCACAAAGTTATGTAAGAAGCACATTTGTCGACAGGAAGACAAAAGATTTCCACTCTAGGGCCATCATGAAGAAAATCACGGAAAGAATCCCACTCAGCTTTACTTTGGTTGTAAGAGGTACGATATTAGGGGATTTAGTTGATGAAGAAGAATGAGATGATAATTTTAGAGAGATCAAACTGTGATCAGAAGCACCTAAGGGGTGAATGTGGAGAAACTGAACACTGACTAGGATCAGAAACAAGACATAAGTTGAGTAGAGAAGGTAAATGATTTGAGTTGTCTATTTGAGTTATTTACTATTTGAGTTAGGGATTTGCTATATTTTATTAGGTGAATCATTGTTTTTTCATTTTTTATTGAAAAGTCAGGCTTAATTACTTTTAATATAGCTTCAATGGTTTCTTTATCGTTTTCTTCATTTATTTGTTCATCCATACTGGTTTGATTAGCAACTCCACAGTTTATATAAACATGTTGGTTGAAATGAATACATTTTACAATATAAGGATCAGATGGATGTGTGGCCAAAACTATTTGAGTTAGGAATTGAGAAAGGCAAAAGTTGTGGGCTTTAATGCCTGCAGAATCACTGACACTTGAGCCAAGCCATTCGGATTGGTGAGCATTAAAGTCACCGACAACAACTATATTAGCTGATGGATAGAGAGAGAGGGCTTGGTCAATATGATCAGAAATAACATCAAAAAGAGTCCTGTCTTGAGATGAAGGAGAGCGATAAAGAATAAAGAGAAAGGCGATAGAGTGAAGTGGTGCTAGATGAAAGCGCATGAAAGAATAGTCTGTGGATTCAAACCTAGTTTTATGACAAATGGGATATATATATATATATATATATATATATATATATATATATATATATCATTATCTGTGGCTAGACAAGATGCAATTAAGATTATAATGTTTCTTTGAGCAAGAAATGATAACGTTATTGATTTTAGATATCTGGGAGAAATGAATCAGTTTAGAGAACTTGGTGATGATGATGGTTTTTTGTGTTTTATAGTTTTTGGTACATTATTCATTTTTAAATTTGATTGAAGAACTTGACTCAAAGCATAGATAGTACTCAGAACACTGTTTAATAGCCAAGCAATTGCCTCATTACTAATAATAAACCCTAAGCCGTAACAAAGGGCTCCAAATGTGGCCTCCGTAATGCACACCAAAAGTACAAACAGGGACACCATCCATGCGCAACATGGCACTGTTAATACTTTGATATTTTTCAGCTGTTGATGGAATCAGCCTCTCTGAGAGCTACCACAGAGTTCGGGAAACCTGACTACCAGCCGGCCTCAGAACCTTAAAACTGAGTTTTAGAGCTGTACTCTCATTAGGAGATAATAGAATGAGTTGCCTATTCATAAAAGCAGAGACACAAGCAAAACCCATGCATTGAGTCAAGAAGATCCAGCATTCAACATCCTAAACTGGAAATGATGTATTAAAGATACATCTGCGCCAGCCTAATAGATGAAGAAGGGGTGCGAGGCTGGTCAACAGATAGAATCTGTTTATCCCTTAAGTCTTTGCCTAGGAGGCCTTTTACAAGACAGTAGCCGGATGCATTTAACATCTACCCATGATAAGTATTTTTGTTGAGACACCATCGGATTTGGCATCTTCTAGCCTTTGCCCAGAAAGGCGTTTCCTACAAGGCAGCAGGACATGAAGCAGATTGTACTGGGTTACATGTTACCAGTAGCAGGATAACATGACCTGACTTCCATATCCTGACCTGAATCCAAAAAAGATAAGAAAATCTTAATGAATGAGGAAAAAAAAAAAAACTTTAACCAAAGCAAAAACACACACAAAAAAATATATAATCCAACTAAAACAAAACTCAAGAAACTAAAATGCTTTGTGTATTTAATTGGCGCATTAAAAAACCATTTCATTGTTTGCTTTAACATTGTACTTTTTTTTTTTTTTTTTGGAGTAATGCATCAGTACCAGTTGCTGCCATAAGATATCTGCCTTGCTATGCTTTTATATAATAATAGGTTTAAACCTATCAATTATAAGTGAATGATCCAGGAATTTTTGGTGGAAGAGGGGTAGGGGGTGAATATTGTAAATGTACCAACAGAGATAGTGTGGGAGGGGGGGGGGATACAAGCTTTACACACAGACTTGTAAATCCTCTCAAAACCTTTTAAAAAAACAAATTTTATACTTAAAAATAAAATTGTGGCCTTGTTTTTAGTAACGGATAAAACCCTTTTAGTAATTATGGTTAATAATTGCTGTAGTTTAAAACAAATATTTAGAAAGGTATTGTTTAGATTTGTCAGTAAAAGTTTTTGGAATTTCAAGTACTGAAGAAAAAATTATAATTCACAAGTTTTTAAAAATAAGTTTTAAGACTAAAAAAAAAATCCAATCAACTGATTAAAAATATGAAACAAAATATTTTTATTTTTTTAAATTCAACAATGTTATCTTCAAGCATAGTTGATGTGTCCTTATAAAGCCCTTTAATCTTGACCAACTAAGTAATAATGGTCACGATTTTCTTTTTCAAACAATATCACTTTTTTTTATCACCTATCACTTTGCCACTTAGATCATTAGTTTTCTTAAAATTTAAAAATTATTTTCTGTTTGTAGACAATTTTCACTCTCACAAATGAGAATATTTATTTGATCAGCTCACAAATTAGAAAATTCATTTGATCAGCTCTCAAATGAGAAAATTCATTTGATCAGTTCACAAATGAGATCATTTGATCAGTTCACAAATGAGATCATTTGATCAGCTCACAAATGAGATCATTTGATCAGCTCACAAATAAGAAAATTCATCCGATCAACTACCCCTGAAAAATACTTTTAACTACTTTAACTATTTTGTTATAATTTGTTTAAAATGCACTATTTACTTTCATTCCTGAACTTTTTAAATGGTGTTCTATATCTTTGTTTCCAGCATAAACTCAGTAAACTAATAACGCCTTTAAGCTTTTATCTGCTTTTATAAAACCATCATTTCAAGCCTTCCATTGCAATCATCCCTTCTGCCTCATTGTGCAATCACAGGTTTACCATGAAGCATAACATTTTTGATAATAGAAACCAAATATTCAACAGACTCTCTGAATGTAGCTTTGTACTGTGTTTTTAAACTCACATCTGATTTCATAAACCGTAAAAAAAATTATCAAACATAATTTTTGTGGTATTGGTTATTTTAATGTTTTATTTGTCCATTATTTCTTGTCAAATAACTTTTTTGTCAAATTTTTATTTCAAACATTAGTTTTTTGAGTTTTCACTCAATTTTATTCACAAATAATACATAGTTTCAAATAGATACTATTGGACTGAATAAGTGTTGGAAACCTGAATATTTGAAAGAATTCTTTCTACATCTCAATATTCCTCAAAAAAAGGCTTTCAGCCTTGTTGGAAGTGAATTAGTATATAAAAAATTTAATTTTTTTTATTAGTTTAAATTAATTCTGCAAAAGTCTCAGTCGCATAGTATACATTTAAAAATAAAGTTATCAAAATAGTAACATTATATATTTGTTATTAATCTTTTGGGCTTCAGTAAAAAATTAATGTTACCAATACCATAGTTATACTATATTTAGTAAATAGTTTAAAAATATAGTTGATTATGTAAGTGTTTATTTAAATATAATTTTGAATGTGTTTATGAAAATATAGAGAAGAGATTTTTTTAGTTTTTGATGTTTACCACGGTCACCATAGATATACGGAGATAGGTGCAGGTTTTTTAATGTTTACCACAGATACAAATAGAATTTGTATCTGTGAAGATGTAGAATACACAATTTTTTAAATAGAAAACTTTTATATGAAGCCCTATGAAGCATGCAACCATAGTTTTTCAATTATTTATTAACCTAAAAATTATCTATTATTATAAAATATTATTAAAATTGAAAACTGAATCATTAAATTTCTTTAAATAAAATTTGCAATCTGACAGAAGTTAAAATGTAAAAATATTTTTTATTGTTTTGACTTTAATTACCATTACTATTATAATTATTAATAGTAGTATTTAAAAATTTATATTATATATAAAAATATATATATTATATTAATATATATACTATTACAATTATAATTGTTAATAGAAACAAATGTTAAAAAATTTTCATTCACCTATCCTAATTAAAATTTGCCATTTATCAATTATAAATTTTTTTTTTGATTTTATATTTAAATAAAACTTTATAATAATAATAATAATAGTTAATGCTGATGAGATAAAGCAATATCTATGACAGCTGGTATATATTAATTACTGTTCAGTTTTAAATAAAAAAGTGTTAATAATAAGTTTTCTTGATTTTTGTCTTGTTTGCTAATGTTTTTAAATCGACCGATTGCAAGTTTGATTTAAAGCTGTTAAGTGTAATTGATTGAACGACTTCTGCTGGTAGACTATTCCATTCATAAACGACTCTATTGCTGAAAAAATATTGTCTTTTCATACAATTTCTAACCAATTCAGGTTTCAATCGATGTTTAGCTCCTCTAATATTAGATGCTGAACCTGATGAGTAAATAGAGTTCATTGCTTGATTTTGTTTAATATCAATCTTTTCAATACTTTTAAATATCTTGAATTGCTGGATCAAGTCACTTCTTAGCCGCCGAGTCTCTAAAGTTGTCATATCCAAAATTTCTAATCTTTTTCCGTACTCAAGATGCCTTAGTTCTGCTATCATTTTGGTTGCTCTTCTTTGAACTTTTTCTAGTTATACGAGCTCCATACTTGAATCGAAAACATATGGACAACACAGTGTTTTTATTATATCTTTATCCTTGTACTTGAATGTATTATTTAGTAGTGAGAGCATATTATTTGTTTTACTGGCTGCATATTTAACTTGTTTAGCCTATTTCAAATCACTTGGTATACAAACACCAATGTCATTTTCTAGTTTTGACGTTTCAATTTCCATTAAGGAAATTGAAAAAGTCAACATCTGCCCAATATATATAACTTTATCAAGACACTCTCTTTAGCCTTTACTCAACAAAGAGCCTCTAGGTAGGGGATTTTTCAGCTGGATGCAGTTAACATCTGCCCAAGATAAATTTTTTTTATCAAGACACCATCTCTAACCTTTGCTCAAGAGCCTTAAGACAACAAACTCCGACATAAAAATCCCCTGTTTTTATGTCAGAGTTTGTTTCTCCTGAATTGAGTTTCAGTTTTGTTTGTTTTAAAAGTACAATAGAAATGATTTTATTTATTTCACTGATTTGTTGTTATTATGACTTTTATTACATTAAAATATTTAATTATTCAAATTTTATTTAAATATTTAATTATATTTCAGTAAAAACCACTATAAAGCATTAAAGGACAAAAAAGTCATTATGTATTACATGACACTAAAAAGCTTTATTTACCGGAGGATCTTAACTTATCATATATGTAGAATATGTACAAGGAGTGCTTCCCACTGAATAAAGTTTGTCAAGAAAGCTACAGGCACTTTGATAATGTGTGATTATTTCAGAATATAATTAGATATTATCTTATTTTCTACTTTTTTTTGTGCTTCACTTGCGGAAAGCAGAGGTGTTTTATGCCAGAAAGAAAGAAACACGTTGAAATGCAAAAACTGCAATGCAAAAATGCAAAATGAAAATACCGGCCAAGCAGCTCTTGCATTTGACTTTGCTAAAAATATATATTGTCCTAATGTTTCTACAAACGATATTTATTATCGTAGACAGCTTTCTATGTACACATTTAATATACACTGCTTAGGATCAAGCAGTGCTCACTTGTTTTGTTATGATGAAACTTACAATAAATCTTCAAACTTTACTTTTTTTGCATATTCTATAATACATATTTTATATACAAAAATATGAATAAAAAAAATGAATTGAATTAGGTAAATTTTATTCAAAAATAATAAAGACTTTTAATCAGGATAAGCAGATAGTAAAACAACAACAACAACAAAAGAACAAATTAATATATACAAAAAATTGTATATATTGTTTATATATATATATAACTTCAGCGTGAAGTGAGGGGTGTGTGGGATGTGACACACCCTTTTCCCCATCCCTCATTAAATGCATATTTACGCCATTAGTAGGCAATTCAAAATATTTTTTAATATACAGTCAGCAACATCTTGACTGTTTTTCCTTTTTTAACAATACTTACATTGTTATATACAAAAAAATTGTATTTTATACATAATTTATACAAAATAACAAAATAATATACTGAAAAAAATTTATTTACAAAAAATATTCAATAAAAACTAAAATTAGGTTAACAAAGTACAAATTGTCATTAAATGTTTTCTAATCCTTTCTTAGCATCTTCTATATGAAGCAACTTTCATATAGAAGATGCTCTGAAATGAAACAAGGGATTTGCCCCTATTTCAGATCCATACTCTATGCTTACCATAGGATGTTAGCCTTCTATTTCCTTTGATAGCATAAAAATACTTCAAACAATAAATCTAAAATGAAAATAGTAATGAAATAATTTTAAATTGTTTAAAATGACAAAGTATGAAATTATTTTGAAATTTTAAAATATAAAAGTAATGAAATAATTTTGAAATATTTAAAATGAAAAAAATAATGAAATAATTTTAATGTTAAAAATGAAAAAATAATGAAATTATTCTTTTCATTTTAAACATATTAAAAACATATTTAATTCTCTTTGTTCTTTATTGTTCTCCTTCTTCCCAAGACCAAAAACTTTTAGATGTAATTTCTGATCAAATTGACCTGATCCTATCTTGTGTTGAGTTTAAAAGGTAAACAGATTCTAACTGTTAACCAGCCTCACACCCCTTCTTCATTTATTAGGCTGGCGCAGATGTATTTATAGTACATTGTTTCTAGTTTAATGTTGAATGCTAGATCTTTTTGAATCGATGCATGGGTTTTGCTTGTGTCTCTGTTTTTATGACTACTTTATGGCAACTCATTGTATTATCTCCTAATGAAGGTACAGCTCTAAACTCAGTTTTATGGTTCTAAAACCAGCTGGTAGTCAGGTTTCCTGAACTGTGTAAGAAGGGGTTTGAGGCTGGTCAATATAATTATTTTACTTATACCTGAAGTTTTTGCCTAGGATTGCCTATTTTTCAAGGCTGTAGCTGTTAACATCTGCACAACTAACAACATGCAGTTAACATCTGCCCAATATATTTAACTTTATCTAGACACTCTCTATAGCCTTTACTTAACCAAGAGCCTCAAGGCAGGGGATTTTTAATTGGATACAGTTAGCATCTGCTCAAGATAAGTTATTTTATCAAGACACCATCTCTAACCTTTACTTAATCAAGAGCCTTAAGACAACAAACTCCAACATAAAAATGCCCTATTTTTATGTTGGAGTTTGTTTCTCCTGAAGTAAGTTTCAGTTTTGTTTGTTTTAAAAGTACAATAGAAAATGATGATTTTATTTATTTCAGTGTTGTTATTGTGACTTTTATTACATTAAAATATTTAATTATTTTATAATTTTAATTATTCAAATTTTATTTAAATATTTAATTATATTGCGGTAAAAAAATACTATAAATCAATGTCATTATTTTTTTCATGTTCTTTTAAATAAATATACACCAATTTTTTTATATATTGTTTAGAAATTTCAAATTCACCAGTAAGCTCTACAAAATTTTCTGCTAAGAAAGGTAATTCATATGTTTTATTTAACATTAACAATCAGTACTTTTTAGAGTTTTAAATGACTACACTTTTTTTTATAATAAGGGGTGCCAAACCTTGATCTCGCATATACAAAAAAAAATCCTTAAACAGGCCCTGATTTAATAAAATAAAACACAGCTATTAACTAATTAAAAATAATCACCGTCCTAGGTAATTTTAAGTTTAATCATGTAATATTTCAATATAATTAGATCAGTCCGTCATTGGACATAGCATAAAATAAAGTTTTAAATAGCGGTAATTCAAGCGGGTAACTCTTCTCAATTAGACTTATATAATAATTTTAAGTTTCATAGTATTATCTCTCAGCGTTCGAAAATTGTAAAGTTTAAAGTTTAAAATTTTATATATTTAAATATTTAATTAAATTGCGGTAAAAAAATAGTATAAATCAATGTCATTATTTTTTTCATGTTCTTTTTAATAAATATATACAAATTTTTTTACATATTGTTTAGAAACATCGAATTCACCAGTAAACTCTACAAAGTTTTCTGCTAAGAAAGGTAATTCATATGTTTTATTTAACATTAACAATCAGGAATAAGTATGCTTTGTTTGCCTTAAAATTATGTTATAAATGGCGATGGATATTTCAGATGATTTAGAGACAGATATTTAAGTGGTTATTGATAATATGATTTTTATTACATTGTAAAAGAATACTGTACATTAAATTTAGCATCGTGTTAGCTCAGATTGCTTTGATAATGTTGCAATCATTAGTTTTGTTTACTTTGTCAGTTGCACATGTAAACGATCATTGATTATCAATGCTTATTATCATTGCTTGCTTCAAAATTTCTAAAAAATCTCTTAAGAATTACTTGATTGAACAACACAAATATTTTATATTCATCTATCAAGTGATGCCTTATTTTGGTTTTACTTAAAACCATGAGATTTAAAAAAAAAAATTAGTTGTTTTAATCTTTTTAAAATCTGTTTAAAAGTAAAAAATTATGACCAAGACCTCACTGTGTCATTGGAAGTATCATGCTCAATTCATCCATAGTCTATAGAAATAAACCCTGGTCTGGCAATCTATTGTTTTCCGCTATTGTTATTTTTCTCCACTTAAAAAAATAAAAACATTGGTCACGTGATTAATGTAGATGCAAGAAAATTTTTTAAATGGCGAATTCTGAAGCGACTCAAGAGAATCTTAATTTAGTTAATCTTGATAATTTAGATGAAGATCTCTTAGATAAAATATTTGAAGTGGATATCAATAAAGCATTTGAAAAGGTGTACAATTCTTTCTTGTTATATAAATTTAATCGCAAAGTTTTTCAAAGAAAACAAACATCCAATATAATTGGTGTTAATATATGTATATATATATATATATATATATATATATATATATATATATATATATATATATATATATATATATATATATATATATATATTTACTGATAAAATTAATTTTACTTTCCAGGTGATTTCTTCTGAGGAAATTTCATGTATTACATGTGGACAAATTTGCAAGTCTAAAGGAGGTTTAAAAAGACACATAAATTCAGCACACCCATTGCTTATTAATGCACCAAAGGAAGAAAAATTAGATCATTTAACAACTATTATGTTTTCTGGTATTGTTAAGGAGGTGCAAAATACTTTATCTTATGACACTTGCTATCCAGAAAAGATGAGACAGGCAATTGAAGATTATAATTTTGAATTCAATGATAACCTGTACAATGAAGTAACCAAGTTAACAGCTGAATTCAGATCATCGGGAAATGCTGAGATTTTTTTATCAAAGTTTTATTCAAGCATTGTTCTATCTGCCCATAATTATATTTTAAATTTAGATAAACGTTTAGGTGCTTTACTAGTCCTTCATATTGGAAACCATATTTTGAGTTTTTGTAAAAAACAGCAAAACACTGCTCATGAAGAAAACATAACAAAACCAATAAGTGCACAAGAGCTAGATGGATTGCAGTATTTAGCTGGTTATGTTGTACACAAATTTATAAAAAAAACAAAAAACAATAAATACTATAATTCAAAAATTAATCAGGACACAATGGAAATACTTAAAAAATTTACAACAGATGCATTCATTGATCAAAAATTAATTTGTACCCAGAATAGAGGGGGTTTAACTGTTGTAACAAAAGAATGTCAAAATATTTTTATTTTAACTGAAGGTTTGTTTCGGAGAGAAACTAGCCAAAACAACCTGAAATACCATTATTCCACGTCGATACGACGTAACGATAACCTAATTTCAACGTTAAGTTTACGTCGAAATGTTTGCTGGGTGATTGCGCTAAAAGCAAACAAGAAGACTCATCACAATTGACATCTTTTTTTTTCGAAATTTAAGAAGTTCTATATCAAAATCAATCAACAGCTAAAAAGCCAAAAAAAGTCAAGACCTTCATCAATCAGTTAAAAGAATATAAAGTAACTAGTGTGAAATCAGAAGCAGTTTTGAAATTTTAACTAGCTATCCACAGAATTCAAGCAAAGAATTGATGTTGCTAAAATGGTTAGCTCATTGATGGAAGACAGAAAAATTATAAGTTTGTATAGTAACATTGTTGAAACATTTGAAAATAAAAACTCTGTTTCTTATAGTGATCTGGCTAATAACATTTTAGAAAATATGCTTAATCTTTATCTTCGCATACGCTCATTTTCATTAACTAAAGATATTGTTCAGTTGCACAAAGAGAAGAAAAAAGTAAAATCTTTGCGCAAAACAATCAAAAAAGCATCTCAGAAACTTTGTTTACAAGAATAAAGAGTATTTAACACGCAAAGTAAAGCAAGTTTTATAACAAAAAAAAAAGTTTTATGTATTTTTATTAAGAAAATCTCTTTATTTATTATAAATAAATTTATTTAATGTCCAAACACTACCTAAGAAGTCTTATAATAAAATGTTTGTGTCAATTTAATGTTCTTCAGAATTTTTCATACATGCAAAACAACTTATTTATCTTAACGTTTTGCACCTTTTGTGTTACCAGTAACAGGCACAACTGAGCGCTGCATTCTCAATGTATTTGACTGATAACCAAACTGATGTATGGTAGGATTATCATTTCTTCTTCCTAAACTACGATGTCTTCCAAAATGTTCCTCTAAAACATCTTGATTGAAACGCTCACTAAGAACATAAGGCATTCCAGTATTTAATAAGTATTTTGTTACCTCAATAAGAGAATATGAAGTAATTCTAAGGCCTTCATATGTTTGGGAAGACAAAAACATTCTCTCTCGTTCATCATTTGAGAAGTCACCAACACGTTTAGAAACATTTTCTTTCCAAAGTTTTAAATAATTTAGAAAATTTTCTTTTAACCATGTAAATCGCTCATCGTTAACATTTTTATATGGTTCTAAAAATGGCTTACGCTTTGTTAAACATTCTGAATGGTTTCGTACATTCATATAATCAAAAAATTTATCAGCAAACTTGCACAACTCTGCAGTTTTATGCATATAAGCAGGGTAATAACTTTCAATGACATTAGACACTGTTTCACTTAATACTTGGGTAGCCAATCGAACATTCATTACAGAAAATGGTGTCAAGTTAAAATGATCAGATGTAAGTTTTGGAATAAGTTTTAAACTACACTCAAGTTCATCGTTATATAGTTTTTTAAAATGATACCAAATAATATCATTTCCATTCCACATATGGCGTGTAAAAGTTCCACTTAAGCCTAATAAAGAAAAAAATAAAATCATTGTAAGTCTTCCAAATGATATTAATGATTCAGTATAAATATTTTAATAAATTTTTTTAAAAATTTTTACATTCTAATATGCGATTAATTCATGTATGCATTTATAAAAAAAAGTTTTAAAATATACTAACATAAACATACTTACAAAAAAATATTAACACAAGGACATATTTACACAAACATTTAAAAAATAGGGAAAATTTTACCTGAATGGTAAAGGCAATTTCTCAAAGTTTTTATAAGGTGAGGTGCATCAGCAAAAAACCAAATAAATCTATCATTTGCAAATAGATTTATTGTACGATGTTACTTCATTATCAACCAACCCATCCATCATTTTATGCATTCGATAAAACTTTCGGTTGGTAGATGCCCCATCTGAAACTGCTGCAATGACATAAAGATCACATGTTAACTCAAGAATTGAAACAGCTTTCCAAAAGGTCATCATAAGCTGATTTGATGTAACACCTTTTGTAGCAAAATATGCTAGACTAAATTTTAAATCAGATGCTTTGCCTCTTAGATAATAAATAAGAGCATGAGTTGCAAGTGCACTTGAATTTGGAAAAGTACTGTAGTTGATATTTGGATCGCCAAGGTCTACATATCCAATAAGTTCATTTGTAAATTTGTCAAAAACTAAGTCCTCTTGAATCTTGATTTCATCAAAAGAAAGACAAACAAATCTCTGGTAACCAATTAGATTAGAAGTTTTATGCAGAAGTTCATCTATGACTGAAGTATTAAAACCCACACAAGGTTTTATGGCATTTTTGTAATCTCTAAGTGTTCTGAGACTTGGAAATTTTAATATTTTGGCAGATCGCAATTCATCGTAAGCAGATGCAGACTTCATTGCTAATGATAAACAAAACCTAATTATCATTGGATGATATCTCATCTTTGAAGTTGGATTAGAAAAAAAATTTTGTTGTTGCTTCCATAACATTTTCATAAATGGGGATACTTCATTATTATCTAATCTCATAATTTCAAATACTTCATCACTAATGTTAGATGGCACAGCTATTGATTTTGATACAATTTCATTTTTTATTTTTTCTATTGTTTTTGTTAATTCCTTGCATTCGAGTCTTTTTTCTTTTAAGGCCAATATAATTTTGTTTGGATGAGTGCTTTTTAAAGGAGCATTCTTTTTTGCAGGAACAGTTGAGGTTTTGTTTTTTTGTGCTAACTGTTTGTAAAACTTTTTTTCAAAGTTAGAACATTTGCTACAAATATTATTTTCTGACAATAAAGAACAAAGGATGTCACAATTTTTAGGTCTTAAATAATGCTTGTGGACTGAGAGTCCTGCTTGCAAGCCAGTTGAACTAATTTCAGTTGAAACATAATGACATATAAGTTCACTTGAGGTAATATTTGTTAATCCAAGGCATACTTTAAAATTCTCTATTTCAGTTATTAAGTCAGAGATAAAGACATTTTTTACACTTCCTAAATATTGTTTTATAAAATAATGGTCACTCTGAAGGACCCAACCAAGGACAACGCAACTATAAACTAAAGATTCATCAACAATGATTTCATAAGTAGGAACCAAGAAAGGCTTTGTAAATTTTTTGAATGATGTTGTTTTCTCATGATGAGTTACCATCGAATTATCTGTTAATTTGAGTTTATTTGCTCTATTTTTAAATTCCAAGAAACTTTTGTAGCATTTTGAGTTTAAAATTTTATCACTTGCCCTGTCTTGTACAATGTGTTGATGTTTACGTCCTGGATGTTGTGATTTCTCGTGAGATTTTTTCGGTAAGTTTTTAGTTGGTATTGCAAGTAGCTTTAAAGTTTTTCTTTTGTTCTCTAAAATATAAAAAACCAAAGGTTTTGTTAATTGTGGATTTTTTTCTGTATGATAGGTAATGAAGATATTTGTATTAATTTTTAGACTTGTATTAATTGTGACAATTTTTTATTTATTTAAATGCTTACTTGTTAATTCAATATCATCTGTAGAAAAATGTCTTTCACAAATGTAAATTTTTCCTACAGCTACTCGATCTTTCAACTCTTTATCTGCAACACGATATTTAAACAAAACATTAACTATTTCTTTTCTCCAGTTTGAATGAAATTCATCATTTCTCATCGGAATTTGAAATATGCTAATTCCTTTATATTTACGAGAACAAGAAACTCTGCATCCAGGGAAAGCACAGTTCTTTCCTGGCATAATAATAGAGTTTTTAAAAAACTTTCTTTTGATACCATAAATAAATAGTAGTAAACACAACAAGGTCGAAGGTTTCAAGATTTTATTCTAAAATGTAAAAAGTTTTGTTTGTTTTGCATCTACATTGATCACGTGATGCAAATTTACGGAATTTTA
Source organism: Hydra vulgaris (assembly GCF_038396675.1). Taxonomy (NCBI): domain Eukaryota; kingdom Metazoa; phylum Cnidaria; class Hydrozoa; order Anthoathecata; family Hydridae; genus Hydra; species Hydra vulgaris. The sequence goes on along the minus strand of NC_088921.1, from coordinate 1,918,442 downwards.
AGTTCAAACAAAGACATTGCCAGACCAGGGTTTAATTCTATTGACTATGATTCGTCTAACCATGCAGAGGCCTTGTTTGAGTTTCTTTAGTTTGTGTTTAGAAGCTATAGCTTTTAGAGAAAATTGTATCAAAAATAAAAAATTTTGTTTTATAAAGCATAATAGCTTTAGCTATAAAAATTTCTTCTGTTTTCACCATAATAATAACTTTTTTCCGCCTAAAAAGATGTTTTTAAATTTAAGTGAAAAGATAAATTTGTAACAAAAATTTGTTAAACATTAAAATCATTATAGTCTATATTCCATCATTAATGTATATTGAGATTAAATTTGTTCTACTGAAAAATACAGTTCTCATATATATATATATATATATATATATATATATATATATATATATATATATATATATATATATATGTATATATATATAGTTTGTTGCATTTTGGAAGCACGGAAGAAAAAAATGCTTCTTACGCCAACACATACGTCACTTTTAATTACTTTTGACTTTCATCCAACATTTGCGTGTTGGACGAAAGTAAAAACCATTAATTTAATTACAAATTAATCGTTTTTTAAAAAAACCACAAAAACGCAAATTTAATTGACCAGAATGCCAGAATATTTTTAAAAACATTCTGAATGTTTTTAACAATATAAACAATGCTTTTATTTTTATTTTTTTTAATAAAATGTTTTTATTTTTATTTTTTTTACTGTAAATCATGGGCGAAGTGTTGCTACATCGACTACCTTATAGCCTAACTCGCAAGGGAGTGCTGCTACATCGACTGACAAATAGCCTGACTCGCAAGGGAGTGCTGCTACATCAACTGACAAATAGCCTGACCCGCAAGGGAGTGCTGCTACATCTACTATCTTTTAGCCAGACCCGCAAGGAGTGCTGCTACATTGACTGAGGGTTTGGTTGGGGCAGGCAGTCTATCAATTAATTAAAAAAATTCCGGTCTTTCATTTTAATTTTTAATTTTTGTCAACAAAATATGGAAAAAACATTTGGACAACATATAAGAGTTCTATATATATATATATATATATGTATATATATATATATATAATATATATATATATATATATATATATATATATATATATATATATATATATATATATATATATATATATATACATATATATAACATATAATATATATAAGAGAAAAGTGAAGATAAAGAATATAAAAAAAACAAAACTATTTACAAAAATATTATTTATTTTATACGCACAAATAATTCATCAACGTTCATATAAATCAACTTGAAACAAACAAGTGCACAAAAGATCATTCACAAAGGAAAAATATATATATAAATAAAAAAAAACTTCAAATTTAAAAAAAAAATTAGAACACTTCATAAAATAAAAGAGAAAAAAAAAAAGAAAAGAAAACAGAAGTGCGAAAGTAAAGTGAAAAAAAAAAAATGGAACACTTCATAAATTTAAAGAAATAAAAAAAAGAAAATAGAAGAATGAAAAGAAAGAAAAGATAAGAAAGAAGAAAGACCATTGGTAGAGCTACAAGATTGTTTTTTTTTTTTTATAATTTTTCTTTTTTCTTTACGATCTAATTTGGAATCATGATTACAATAATTCATTAGTTATTATTTTTCAGTCATTACATTATTATTTGTTTTCTTGCATTATATTATTTATCTATAGTTATTTATTTATAGTTAATTACATATATTTTCAGTCCTTTTTTGATATCTATTTATTTTATTTATTGCATATTATTAATAAATTTTTATAAATATTTTTAATATTAATATAATATTAAGTAGTTGATACTGTAACATATATATATTTTTTCTAAAGATCCTAAAGATTCTAAAGATCATTTAAATCTCTCTCCGACACATTTCATAAAAAAATAACTGATAATCAAAGAGCAATCTAATGTGGTCTTTGTAACTCATGAGTTCATGCAATATGTAACCATATTGATGCACACTCTTATAATCTTCTTTTGAATGAATCATCAGATTTGTATTGCCATAGCTGTTTATCTAAGATGGCCTTTAGCTCAATTTCCAACTTGGAGCTCAAGTCAACATTGTTCAAAAATCTAAATTAATTTCTCAGTTCTGTTAATTGCAGATGCTATGACATTATTGATCTCAATAAAACTTTGCTTCCCAATTCAGAAATATATATTCATCTTAATATCGCTTCTCTACCATTCCACATTGACAAACTCTATAGTCTAATCAGCACTCTTAATAATTTTCCCTTAGCAATAGGTATTACAGAATCTACTTAATATATAAACGATACAAATATAACTGATATATACATAAACAGGTTTAATATTGATCATTGTCCTACTGAGACTAAAAAAAGTACACTTTTACACTTACACTCAAACTTAAACTATGAAGTTCGCATTGACCTTATGATTTACTCTTCTAAATATTTAGAGTCATTTTTTGTTGAAATTCCAAAACCTTGCAAATCAAATATAATAATTGGCTGCATGAATTAACTTCTTCCCACTTAACTCCTCTACTTGAAAAGTTAATTAATGAAAAAAAAAGTCTTTCTAATGGGTGATTTTAATATGGATCCATTAAGTCACAGTGAATCTAACCTTGTTTCTACATATCTTTAACATCTTAATCACTAAGTCCTTCTGTAATTTTACCATCACACATAACAGCTACATCAATAACATTGATAACATATTCACGAACTTTCACTCAGCTGATTAATTCTTTGGTAAGCTTACAATTTCAATTTCAGACCACATGGCACAATTTTTTTGCATTCCTGGCAAACCTAACCACTCCAAAAAAGTAAAAACTTTCGGAAAATGCTTCAAAAAATTTAATAAAAGTATATTTATTGAAGAAATTTCTGATACCAACTGGGAACTCTCCATTAAAAAAAGATGATGATGTTAATAAATCCATGAATTTCATTTTAAAAACATTTGATGAAATCTTAGACTAACATGCTCCTTACACAATACTAACCAACCAACAAGTTGAAACTGAAATCAAAACCTTGGATTATGTATGGAATACGTAAATCTATTTCATTTCAAAACAAAGTTTATATAAAGTTCATAAAATCAACAATTTTTATAAGAAAAACAAATTATTTGCAAAATTTAAATTTTATAGAAACAAAATTTCCAGTTTATTAAAATTTAGCAAAAAAACATACTTTATTACATATTTTAATAAGAATCGGAACAATTTTAAAAGCACCTGGAAAGGAATAAAAGAAATCATTAATATTAGACCTTCTACTCACAATACATTTTTTAAACTTAAATTATACGAAAATTTTATCACCAATCACACTGCTGTATCTAATTTATTTGATAATTTTTTTAGCACTTTACATAACAAACTACTTAGTAAAGCCATACCCCCTAAACATGTATTTAGTGAATAACATTCCAAATGCCTTTTTTATTAATCCTATAACTGAAAATGAAATATCTGGTCTCATTACAAACATGCTCAAAACTGAAAGTATTGGTCCTAATAGCGTACTTACATTCCTTTACATTATTTCAAAACCGCTCTGTACTGTTATAAATAACTCAAAAAAGGTGGTATTTTCCCAGATATTTTTAAAGTTGCTAAAGTCATTCCGATGATTGAAAAAGGCTCTCAACTAGATTTCACCAATTACAGACCCATCTCCCTGCTTTCTAATATAGTTGAACTCTTTGAGAAGGTGATGGTTAATAGGCTATATGCTTTTCTTAAAAATGCTTAACACTTAAGTGCTTTTACACCCATCAGTATGGATTTCGTGCCAATCACTCAACAACTCATACTCTCATTGAAATTGCTGAATTGATTAGAAAAGCAATCAATGATAAATATTTTGCATGTGGTGTATTTGTCAATTTACAGAAAGCGTTTGATACAGTAGATCATTCAATTTTATTGAAAAAATTAGAATATTATGTGATCAGAGGCATTCCCCTTAAATGGTTTACTACATATTTAAACAAAAGAACTAATTTGTTTCTATCAATGACTCAAAATCTACCCTTGTAAAATGTTCAAATGCTGTTCCTCAGGGTTTAGTATTGGGACCACTGGTTTTCCTTCTTTATATAAATGATCTTCATACATCCATCAAGTTTACTACTATTTATCACTTTGCTGATGATACTAATCTAATGCTAATTAATAAATCCGTTAAAAAAATAAACCAACACATAAACCATGATCTTGCCAATCTAGTTCAGTGGCTTCGCTCCAACAAACTTTTTCTAAAATCTAATAAAACTGAACTCATTATCTTTAAATCAAATAAAACAATAATCAATAGATTGAACTTTAGTAAAAAATTTAGTAAAAAAATTTAACCTGTTAACTCAATTAATTATCTAGGTATAAAAATTGATTTAAATCTTTCCTTTTTATTCCAATGTAAAGACTTAGCAATGAAACTATGTAGATCTAATCGCATGTTGGCTGAAGTTTACCAATATTTTAATCTTGAGACACTCTTGAACATATACCATGCTATTATTAATATCTAAATTATATTTATTGTTGTTATTATTTATACTTTTTCTTTTCTTTTTTTTGTCCATTTATTTAACCTCAAAATCAAAAATTGCAAATTTAATTATAATTTACAAAGATTGGTTCGGTGTCACTCATATAGTTAAAAACTAGTCAATGGAGTGACACCTTCATAACGTAAACAAATAAGATTAAAAAATATTAAAACAAGGAAATGATAAACTACAATACAAGTAAAAAAAAAAGAAGTAATAGGAACATTAGTATTAAAAAAGTTGGAATCAGAATAAAAATAAAAGGGAGTAAGGCTCAGAAAAATGAAAAAAAAAGAAAGAATGAACGGGTGAGATAAGATAATGAGAAAAAAGTTTAAGAGAAAACAAAAATTTTAATCACATAAGTTCAGAAGGATAGAGTGAGGGAAGAAAATATTCGCAGAAAAATATAAAAAAGCAAAATAAAGGCAAACTTAAATAAAAAAAAGTATATACGCACTACTACATACAATATTAAAGTCTACATTACACATTACATAGATGAGTTAAACAAAAGTAAATATCAAGATATAGAAAAAGCAACAACAACTAAATTGACAGAGAAAAATGCAAACAAAAAAATGCATTCAGCATTTTTTATATACATAAATACATGGCATAAACAATGTATAAAATTAATAAAAATTTTTTTGTTTTCTTTTTTTTTCATAAAATATTATACATACACTACTACATACAATATTAAAGCCTATATTACGCATTACTTTTATTACCAAAATGTTTTTTGATTTATTTTTCTTCATAAAATTTTTTTTTTTTTACTTTTCACTGTTAAACAAAAACTTCCTCCATTTGCGATTTTGTTTCAAATTTGTTAACATTAAATGTATTTACATCAATTAGAGTTTTTACTTAATTTTAGGGGGCTTGATGGGCTGTTTAGATGTTTAGCAAGAGATCGAATTCTATAGCAGGTTAATGCCATCATTTCGCAGATTTTTTTCTTTTTACACCTTAGTGGTGGAATATTCCACTTTTTCTAAGTCCTTTCTATATTTTGTTACTCCACCTGTCTTACAAACAACTCCTTTAACTATTGCTCAAAAATCTTTAATCTTGCACAATCTTGCGCTCTTCATGCTCTTCACAATGATTAGGATGATTTGCATCTTTAGGAACATTTTTCACATTATTATCCTTGCAACACTGTAGAACTTTTTTAGAATAGTGAGAAGCAGCAAGATCGGCCCAAAAAGATATTGGCATTTGTGTTTTTTCATAAGTCTTTTTTAGGGGGATTCTTTGATTTAGAGATCTGCAATCAAGGCCTTCTTATTGACAAAATAAGAGGACTGCATACGACAGCCACAAATTGCTTGCCATACAAAGATGCAAATTTTTATTTGGATCTTTTTTTCGTCCAATATTTATTTAAGTTAATCATTGACAGATTTACCTTTGTTCTCTCAGTAAAATTGTTAACGAGGAAGTTGTGGAAAATCCGCCTTTTACAACTTTTTAGGCACCTCAAAAACAACTTTTTTACGCATCTCAATTTGTTTCCAAACATTTTTTCAGACTATTTGTCAACAAAAGTTTATCAACACAATTATAGATAAGGAAGTAACGTTTAATTAAAAAAATAAAAGAAATAAAAAGCATTTGTAGTTTTATAGAAATCTCAATTTAAAGTTGATTGGATTTTTCCTTTTCCAACCAATATATTTGTTGTAATCCAGAATAATGTATGATTTTTCATTTTGGTCAATAAGAATTCTACTATTAAATGCTGATAACATTATGACTTTTCTTAGGTACATAAGAAATTATTGTAGAGTCGTTTTGAAAACTAAAAATGGGGGCACTGAACACAAGCTAGGGTTAGAGAAAAGATAGAAATCAAGGAGTGAAGGTAAGTAATTAGGGTTTTCTGGAAAAAGAGTCACGAAGTTAACTATCTGAGTAAGAGATTAAGAATTGCAGAAGTTATGGGCTATTGTGCCAGCAAGGTTATTAGTGGTGTTAGAGTTGCCATGCCACTTAGTGTGATCAGCATTAAAGTAACCAATAACAACAATATTGGCAGAGGGATAAAGAAAAAAGACTAAGAAAACTTTTAGATGTAGTTTTTTTATGATGATTGCTTTTAGATGTAAGAAATTAATAGACAGACAAAGGCAACTTGACTCATTCATAGATAGAGCAAGAGCGTTGAGCAGTTGTGTCAGTCCTGCTAATTAAGTCAAAGTTATGACTTAGCTCTCCTTACGTGGCCTCGTTAATGCACACTAAAAGCATTAACGAGTGCCATGTTGTGCATGGGACACTATCCATGCACAACATGGCACTGTTAATACTCTGATATTTTACAGCTGTAGATGGAATCAGCCTCTCTGAGAGCTATCACAGAGTTTAGAAAACCTCACAACCAGCCAGCCTCAGAACCATTAAACTGAGTTTTAGAGCTGTATCTTCATTAAGAGTATACAGGAAGAGTCACTATCAACGAGGGAAAACAATGTAACACATGTTTACATCCAAGCCAACCTAATAGATAAAGAAGGGGTTCAAATCTAATCGATTGAATCATTCTAGTTACCCTTAAAGTCTTTGCCCAGTAGGCCTTCAACAAGACAGGAACTGGATACAGGTAAGTAGCTTGATCTGCACCTTATAAGTATTTTTATTGAGACCATCTCTAGCCTTTACTCAACCAAAAGCCCCAAGGCAGGGAAATATTAGCTGGATGCAGTTAACACCTGCCCAGAATGAGTATTTTTATTGAGACACTATCTCTAGTTTTTGCTCCAAGACAGGGAAATTTTTAAGTTAGAGTATATTTCTCTTAATCTTTGCTTTAATAAATAAACCCTAAAAGACAGCAGGACATGGGACAGGTAGTACTTGGTTACATGGTACCAGTAGCAGTGTGATCATGATGATCCTGAACCTGACCTGACCTGTGTCTGCGTTTGTTATTCTTATTTAAGATATAATTCAGTTTAATATATGTCATTTCAATATAAAATTTTTAGTAAACAATAAATTATAACAAATTGTAAAATATTTGAAATCCACTAAAAATGAATTTATAAAAAAAAAAAAAATTTCATATTTTAAACCTCAAAATATTTTTCCTATTATACTAATTCAGTTTTTGTTGTCGGTTCGATTTTTAATTGTGTCAATGACATGAAAACTGTTTAGACCACTTTCTCCTTATAATGTATAGTGGTTAAGGGGTTGTCTATAAATTACATAACACTCTGGGAGGAAGGAGATGGGTTAGTTGTTGTTTTTTTTATTCACTTGATTGGGACTTGTTACTAAGGAGTTATAATGTTGTGACAAGGGAAGTGGTGGTAAAAGTTAAAAATTGAATTGTGTAATTTATGGTTGACCCATAAATTACCAATTTGTATTAATTGTGATTAAGTTATATTTATAATATACTAATAATATGCAGTGGTTAAAATAAATTTTTTATAAAAATTGCTTTTATTTAGGCCAGTATAATGAATTATTAAAAAAATAGATTTGGTTTTTTGAGATTTGTTCCTTGACACAGGCCATTTTGAGAATTTTGAGAATGGGTATAAGTTATTAGTATTTAAATAATTATAAAAGCGTGCATTAGTTTGTGGAATTTACCTTATTATGAACGTTTATCATCTTTAAATTACAAACTACAAAAAATCTTGTTCTTGAGCATGTAACATAGGGTTCGCCCTATGATGTATATGTTGATCAAGCGACATGAATTTACCCTTATTGGAAAAAGTTTAAAACTTAATAAACTCTGTAACTTTTAGGAGTACAATTGACATTACAAAATCATATGATTGAGTTTACAGAATCTATTAAAATTACTAATTAATTATTAATTAAATACTATTTAATTATTTTTTAACTATTTAATTAATAATTAATTATTAAAATGGGTATAAGTTATTAGTATTTAAATAATTATAAAAAGTTATTACAGAATCTATTTAAAAATCACAATATTCTTTATGTTTATTCTTAAGCTTGAAAATACCCACACACAGATTTTTTTACAGAGAATTCAGAAGGTAACTTTTTACAACAGGATTTTTTGTGATAGTGCTTGCTAAAGTTTATTCATTGGCAGAGTCTGAAACAGCCCTTAGTTCTTCATAGTATGGAAGAAAAATTTTCTAACAGGATTAAGTGGGATTTTGTAGCTTTATCAGATCTAGATGGTAGTACTACAACAGTCAATTTAGCTAGAAGTCTTCTGTGCAGTGAAAAAAAATGGAAAACTGAATTAATTTTTTCATAATAGTTTTTTAACTAGATGATATAGCATGAATAATCAGTTGACAATGAAAGACCATACCGCTCAACTCAGCTTAATGGTATGGTCTACTTGTTTTTCGTGCTCAGCTTAATGGTATGGTCTACTTGTCTTTCGTGCTATGTCATCTAGTTAAGAATTTAATATAAAGCAATATAAAGGCATTAGTAAGGATAATAACATTCTTCTTCATCATCACATTCTTGTTCATAAATCCTAAAAAAATAAGTAAAACAGTAATTAGAAAACTTGGTAATTGCTAAACTCTAACCAAATTAAATATAATAAAATGCACTCAAAATGATATATGGTTAGGTATTACCAAATCTCCAGTTTTTCAGACATATAATGAAATATTTAAAATTTAAGTCTGTTTTTTTTAATAGAAAACAAATTTTTTTAAACTTTTTTTTTTATTTAATTTTTGTCTAGACTTGGCTGTCTATATAAAAGAACAACTTTTTGGCAGATTTATCTGGTGCATATATTTTCAATAAAAAATATGTACAAAATATTTGAATACTTTTTCTTTAATCAGTTAATTAAAATATTGAAAGGTCTTCATATTGAACCATGATAATGACTTGTAATCTTTTATATTTCATAATGATGATGATGATTAGGATGATGATGATGATGACGATGATGAAGATGATGATGATGATGATGATGATGATGATGATGATGATGATGATGATGATGATGATGATGATGATGATGATGATGATGATGATGATGATGATGATGATGATGATGATGATGATGATGATGATGATGATGATGATGATGATGATGATGGTAGTGTTAAAGTTGATGATGATGATGATGATGATGATGATGATGATGATGATGATGATGATGATGATGATGATGATGATGATGATGATGATGATGATGATGATGATGATGATGATGATGATGATGATGATAATGACGACAATGATGATGATGATGATGATTTGATGATTATGTTGATGAGTTATTGTATTTAGATATATCAGAGAATTGCACAGCACTCAAAAGTTTCTATCTTATAAATTATGGGAAAATAAGTGAAGTTCAACCACCGTTAAAATTTCCTGCAAATGTTGATTTAATGCATAAATTTGTTGATCTATGTATCGTTGATGCAGTTAATACTCAAACAGATGCTGCATTTAGTGTTGAACGAAAAGAATTTCTTGAAATGCAATTGCGATATACACCAATTCCATACAGTGAAATATTTATGAAAGAAAGATCTGTAACATTAATATCTGGAATAGCTGGTATCGGGAAAACATGGTTGCTTAGAAAATGTTTGCTTGATTGGTCAAATGGCCTAATTTGGAAAAATGTTAAACTTGTGTTTTATTTGGAATGCAGGAGGCTTAATCTATGTCAAAATATCGGTAACATTAACGAATTAGTAAACTATTTCTACGAAGATATTATAAATGATTTTAATATTAATATTCATCCTGCACTGTTTATAATTGATGGATTAGATGAGTTTAAATATTTAAATGAATTAATAAATCCAAGTTCGAGTTGTAGCTATCCAATTGTTAATGCTTTAACTGAAATTCAAAAATATAAATATGTAGTTGCTGGTAGAGTTTATGCAATTGATAAGTACCAAAGTATATCTACAGAGCATAGTGATAAGATAAACATTCAAATTATGGGATTTAATGAAAGCGGAATAAATAATTATATAGAAAATAATGTTTTAGAGGAAAAAAAAGATGTTGTGAAAGCAACTTTAAAGGAATCTGCAATTGCAAAGTCCATGTCATCTGTTCCATTTTATTTATCTTCCATGTGTAAGATTATTAGTAATTCAAAAAGTTTATGCAAAAGTACTTTTTTAACAATGACAGATTTGTATGCAAATATTTTTTTATACTTTTTGCAAAAACACGTCATCAAAAGCAATAAATTGATTTATCAATTGATGGAAAACAATTCCAATAAAGTATATATTTTAAACATTTGTAAAATTGCATATCAATTGTTAATTGAAAATAGGGTAATTTTTTCCAAAGAAGATATTCAAACTTTTATCATTGACTTTGATAAAAATGAAGAAAATTTTTTTGGATTTATTGAAAGGATTGAAACAAATCTAGGTTATTTTTATCAATTTGCACATTTGACTATAATGGAGTTTTGTGCATCTGTATATGCATATAATTGTTTGAGTAGTGAAGAGATAATAAATCTGAGGGGTTGTTTATCAATGATTTGTGGTTTAGCAAATAAAAATCAAAGTGGTTTATTAAAGTTTCTTGTTAGCCTGAAACCTTTAAAAGAAACTTGCGAAGAATCTTTATCTTTGTTTTTTATTTTTGGTAAGTCCTTATTACTTTGTTTTCCATTATTATAAGTCATTTTAGATAAAGTTTATCTATTTATCGAAAGTAAAAGTTTATTAAAATCAAAAGTTTATAAACATTAAGTTTTTTTTAAAGCTGTTTTTTCTTTTCTTTGCTAAATAATAGACTCTATTCTGTTGTATTTAATATGTTTAACAATATAAGTAAATTCATCTGTGTCACACATCTTATACAGTAGGAGATATAATTACCTGAATGAAATTTATTAAAAAAAAAAAAAATCAAAATTTGACAAGAAATTTCAGAAGAAAAATAAGTTAATATAAAAAATTTATGATTGCTATAAATGCAAATCTAATCACGAATTCAATAACTTAAAAGAATTATAATACAAATTCAAACAAACTATGCATTTTTTTAACTTTAAATAAGTATCAAAACAAATTTTGAGTATAAAACATTTCTTCAAGTAATTAAATTTTTTGACTTTTTAATATCGAGTTAGACTATCTTTAGCTTTTAAGACTTCAGTAAGTCAATTTTGCATTGATTCAACTAATTTCTTTGTCGTATCTGAACTGATTTGAGTCCAAGCTTCTAGGAGTATGAACATTAGCTCTTCCTTTTGCTTTTGAAATTGTCACTTTTTTGATCCAGAATGGCACATTGATGTTCAATTGCAATAAAATCTAGGCTTTGAGCCGGCTATTTAAGTAACTTAGTCTGCTTCTGGATAAAAAACACTTTTACTTTCTTTGACGTATGCTTAGTGTCGCTTCTTGTCTATGCTAATTCAAACATTTTGTACTTTTTAATCAGATTGCTGATGGTTTCTAATGTCATTCCAGTTGCTTTTTTTCATCAACCTAAATGTTTTACCTTTTTTATTGAATGCTTATTAAGTCTAGAACAAAAATAAATAAATGAATAAATAAAAAGTTTCCTTTGTACAATAAAACTTTTTACTTTTTTATCCTAATTGGAGTCATAAGGTTTTGCACAAGGTGAGGTCCATACTTTGTGATCAGTACTTAGTTTTGCTTGCCTAAACTTTTTACGTAATTTGGCTTTAATAATCGCCTATTTGGATGAAGTTCAGGACAATTTGCAGGATTGTGCGTTCTAGGTATAAGATTGATACTATTATTAACATATGTTTGGAGCATTGACAAGACGCTATGTCAGGCAAATAATTACTGTCATGGGTGTTCCACATTGGCAATAATCCAATTTAATGCAATTCAGGTTTTATCAAAATCGTTTTCAGTTGCTGAGGCGAAGCTACAGAGCTAGTAACCTAAAATAAATTTCACTTTTTATTGTGAAATAAGTGATAAAACTTTGTGTTTTCAATCCACATTGACATCTGGCTTGCCAAACAGTAATTATTTTTAAGAATTTTTTAGTTTTATGTAAATATTAAAATTTTGTCTTTTCCTTTTTCCTGGAAACTCCCATATAAAAATGATGTCCTGGAATCGTTTTGAAATTTAATTTCACATAAGTTTTATGATCTATGATTATTCTTTTTTTTTCTACACAATAATTTGAATAATTTTCCTGCACAACTTTTTGCTGACAAATTTTCTTCAGCATTGTGATCTAGGGCTTTATACATCTTGAAGGACTTGATTTTATGCTTTTTCTTGATAGTTCAGACCATTTGTCTGCTAGTTTTGCATTTTAGAGTCAAATCTTGTATTTACCTATAATTGTGATTATCATATATACAATTGCACTTTGAGGGCATCATTTTCTATAATCTTGATCTGTGTTTCAACAAAGTTATTAGCTTTGTAGCTTAGCCTCATCTTCTGAAAAAGGTTTTGATGAAACCTGAGTTGCAGTGGTGGTAGTTTTTTCTTGGTGTTATCAGCTGCTCCCACTAAACCATGCTCTTGCCCTCAAAGAACTCAGTGGCATAACCAGCTTTTTCTGTGGTAGTGTTCTTACTGTCCCAGAGACAAAGGAAATTGGAAAATTATACAATAAGCTTGAAGGGCCAGTAAAATGATGCCAATTTTAAACCTTTGATGACCTCTGTAGTTGTTATACATCAAGGCACTCGAGAGTCTTGTCCTTGAGATGCGTAGAATGAACCATCAGAACAGAAGGGCAGTTGTTTTCATTGTAAACAACTTGGCCTTTAGTTTCTGGGATAAACTGTTTTCCACAGAGTTTTCAGCCTTAAAATTATCTTGATTCTATGATCTTTTTTATCAGTGGTTTGGCTAAGGTATAAGCTCTAACCGTATCCTCAGACAGGTTCTGGAAAAGATTTTTCTGAATATGTGCATTGATTTTCAGTATTGAGAGTGTTTTCTGGAGTTCTAGCAGTAGCTTCCGCATTGTTCTCTCCCACAGAGAACTCACTTTGTTGTAGTCAGTTATTACGTTTTCGTAGTGAGGCGAAAGATATTGAGAATTAGTTTGAAAGCCTTGAAGGTCTAGTAGAATAATGCCATTTTCAAGTTTTTGATGACCTTTAGTCATCATACATAAAGGTATTCATCGACATCTTGGCACTAGTCTTGTCCTCCCTGAGATGCACAGAAGGAGCCAGCAGAATGGTTGACCAGTTGTTTTCATTGTGAAGCAACATGGCTTTGAGTCTGTCTAGACCCTAGTCAAGACTTGTCTGATCTAAAAATCTCTGTTTATTTCTTTGAATTTTATCCTTTATTATTTATTTACTTTATGAATTGTCAATAAATAGTTGCTATTTACTTGGTATGTGATACCCTTAGCTTTGAAAAAATCAACCACAACGTTACAGAAGCAATGGGCTTTCTGACTGAATCGGTTGTAAAATTTTTGATGTGTTTTCTCTGAATTGTGATTTGTTTTTGTTTAACAAATTCCACTGTTTAAGCTTTGATATCAAAAGTTCATCTATGACTTTATAAAACCATGGTCTCTCATTAAATCATTGTCTTTTTAACTAGGCAATTATGGCCTCTACTACTCAACCTCACCTTTTAAACTATAGCTTGTACCTCCAATATCCCCTTTGCTGTTAGACTTGCTGCTTTCTCTTGAAGATGGCTGATCCTTCTTAGGGGGAGAAGAATAGGTAGTTCAAGGCTGTGTAGTCCTAGGGTATCAGATGAAGGAATATCTGAATAAATGAATGAAGCACCTTTTTTGTCAGAGTGATGTTTTTATATGATTAACAATGCTAAAGTAGCATTTGCTTGAATAGTTCATTGATTATCACCAAATTTTTAGAGTTGCAAATGTCATGATTATACCATCTGTAGCATTGCGTTTATAACTATTTATATAAATTTGAAGACAATAAATTTCAAATATCACTTCAGGGTATAATATTTTCTTATAGTGCATCAATATATAAAAAAACTTTGTCATTTATGTATCTAAATTATAGAAATTCAAAAATAAAGTACATCTAAGCAAGAAGCTTAGATGTACTTTATTTTTGTAATTATTCTAATTTAGATACATAAATGACATGTTATCATGTAATTATTGTTCAAAAAATGTTATTTTATTAAATCAATACTGTTTTGTTTATATTAATTTTTTGATGTTCTTTTTAATTTGCTAATGTTAACAAGAACAAAATAACAATACAACTTTTTTATATATAATACATATAATTCAACACTGTTTTAATTTAATAAAATTTAATAAACCACTAAAGCAATAGTGACTAGCATTGTTTTTTATAATTTTTTAAAGTTAACAAGAATAATGTAACAACATACGCATGATTGTATATAAATACATCAAATGTGGTCCTAATGTGCGTAAATAAAAATAGGATAATTAAAAATTATTTATGAAGGATTTTAATTTTTTACTCATAAATACTAAAAATGGCTATCCTGAATATAGGATCCCCTTTTTTCCTTTTTTTTAATTCAATTTAATTATTTTAACCCTTTTTTATTATGTCCAAACAGCATTCCCATAAATATTCTTATAGATTTTAACTATGAATTTCAAATATTCTTTCTAAACTATTCAATGCCACATTTATAAATGGAACATTTCCTAATATTTTGAAATTATCTCACGTTATTCCAATACTTAAAAATGGCTCTAAACTTTCATGCACTAACTACAGACGTCTCTTTTATCTAACATTATTAAGTTTCTTAAGAAACTTACGTATTCTAGAGTGTACTCTTTTCTAAACTCATTCAATTGGTTAAATGATTTTCTATTTGGTTTTCGATCAAAGTATTCTACTTGCCATGCATTAATAAGTATAACAGAAAAAATTAGGAAAGCTCTTGATACTGGTTGATATTTCGTTTGGGTTTTTTTTTTCCAATTTACAAAAAGCTTTCTATACCGTTGACCATAATATTTTGATTTCTAAATTAAAACATTATGGAATTCGCGGTATTGTACATGACTGGTTTTGATCTTATCTTTTTGATCAAAAACAATTTGTAAGTATTAATGATTTCAATTCTAGTATTAAATCAGTTTTGTGTGGTGTTCCTCATGGTTCTGTTCTAGGTCCTCTTTTTTTTTAATCTACGTTAACAACTTAATCAACTCTGTTCACTTCTCCTCAGTTCAGCTGATAATACAAATCTTTTGCACATCAACAAATCATATCGTTATTTATGTAAAAATGTAAATTCGGATCTAAAAGGTATAGTTCACTGGTTAAATGCTAAACTATTATGTCTCAACACCGAAAAAACTGAACTAATTTTCTCCGAGAAAAACTATTTCTGTAAAGTTGAAAATAAAATCAAAATTAATAATAAGCGGCTATATCCTTCAAAAGTTGTTAAATATCTTGGTGTATTAATAATAATTTGTCATTATGTCAATAAAGTTACACTTAAGAATATTTACTATGCATTATTCTCATTTCATCTTAGATATTATTGTCAAGTTTAGGGTCAAGTTGGAAACTATCGCATTAAGAAGTTGCTATAGTCTCAGAGTCAATCCATTAGAATAATAAACTTCCAACCAATTAAATCTGATACATCGAAGTCCTTCAAAAAACTTTTCATTCCAACATTTCCAGCGTTAGTAAAGTATGCTAATTTTCTTTGTTTTTGACTCATTAAATAAAAACTTACCATCTCCTATCACAAACTTGTTCACAGAAAGTAGACTATTACATTCCTACTCTACTAGAAACAGTGCGTCTGTGAATGGAACAGGAGCCTTGTATGCATTTTGAATGAGTCCAAAAAATTATATCCTAAAATACCTTTATTCCATCTTAAACAATATTAATTTAAAAAAATTCTGAAAAACATTTTATACTAACTTTTACGCATATTATCCTTTTGATTAAAATATTTATAGCAGATGCAATTAAATAGGATAACAGATGCGATTAAATAGGATAACAGATGCCGCTTTCCGGCAGGCTGGAAAACAAGACTCTGATAAGCACTTATTAAAAAGTTTTAAAAGTATAGACGACAGCTATGGGGAACACTTCTGCAAGACTATAACAGGTATGTTGTATGGATCACAAGCTGTAAAGCAGTATATGCAGGAAATCACTTTAGATACTAAAGCTGGAGTGATACGAATGTCAATCAATGGATCAACCTGTTTGACGGCAAAATCAGCTAGAACGCAACTAGTGGAATCAAGAGATGATATTGATGAAAAGTTCTTAGCAAACAATTCAGCTTTATCTTTAGGTGAGGTGACAAAGTCTGAACAATAAAAGAGAATTAGAATAATAGATTTGCCCTTATTATTGATACTGTTTAAGATTCTACAGAAGTCACGAGAACCTAATTTTTGAGATGAAATACAAGATTTTGTGACTGAGAATAGCGGGCTTGGTGTTAGACAAAACCTTTTTCACAATGGTTTCTAGCAGTAATAAACAGATGTCTGTTTTCTAAAGAATTGTTTTGCTGTTAGATACAGAAGTAATAGTTTTAATTGGCAATAGCAGCAGCACAATATGAGGAAACCATCGAGAAGAGTGAGGCTTGACCTTGGTTGTCAAGAGGGAATAAAAGATTCCATGCCAGCCTGAATCCACAACGTTATCTAAGAAGCACATTTGTCAGCAGGAAGACAAAAGATTTCTACCCAAGGGCCATCACTAAGAAAATCAGAGAAAGAGCCCCAGTCAGCTTTAAGGTAGTTATAAGAGGTACGATGATAGGGGGATTCAAATGATGAAGAAGAATGAGATAATAGTTTTAGAGAGATCAAACCGTGATCAGAAGCACCTAAGGGTGAATGTGGAGAAACTGAGCACTGACTAGAATCAGAAACAATGCATAAGTCGAGTAGAGAAGATAAATGATTGGGGTTGTCTGGAAAGCAAGTTGGAAAGTTGACTCTTTGAGTTAGGGATTGAAAAAGGCAAAAGTTGAGGGCTTTAACGCCAGTAGAGTCACTGAAACTAGAGCCAAGCCATTTAGTGGTTAACATTCGCAAGCATTCACCCATTAAATGGGTGAATGCTTGCGAATGTAAATGACCGGGCCAAGCTTGTGACTATTGGAGTCATTACGAATTAAAGGAAGATAACCATCAACGTTATGATCACAAGATGAAACAGCTGAACTCAAATTAGTCTCACTAAGAGCAAGTATGTCTGGTGAATTTTGCAAGAGATAAAACTCAACAGAAGAAAAGTTACTTCGAAGACCACGAATATTAGTGAATGAGAATATTAGTTTTAGAGAACTTGGTTATGACGATGTTTTTTGTGTTTTATAGTTTTTGGTACTTTATTCATTTTTAAATTTGTTAAAGAACTTGACTTGAAGCATTGACTGTACTCAGTACGCTGTTTAATAGCCCAAGCAATTGCCTCATTACTGATAAAAAACCCTAAGCTGAAACAAAGGGTTCCAAATGTGGCCTTGACAATGCACACCAAAAATACAAACAAATATACCATTTATGCTCAACATGCCACTGTTGATACTTCGATATTTTTTAGCTGGCAATGGAATCAGTTTCTCTGAGACCTACCTCAGAGTTAGGGAAACCTGACTACCAGCCGGCCTCAGAAAAATCATAAAACTGTGTTTTAGAGCTATGTCCTCATTAGGAGGTAATAGAATGAGTTGCCTAGTCATAAAAACGGAGACACAAGCAAAACCCATGCATTGAGTCAAGAAGATCCAGCATTCAACATCCTAAACTGGAAACAATGTATTAAAATTACATCTGCGCCAGCCATTGATGAAGAAGGGGTACGAGGCTGGTTAACAGATAGAATCTGTTTACCCCTTAAGTCTTTGCCTAGTAAACTTTGCCTACAAGATAGTAGTCGGATGCATTTAACATCTGCCCAAGATGAGTGTTTTTATCAAGACACCATCTCTAGCCTTAACTTAATCATGAGCCCCAAGGCATGAGGTGTTTTATGTCAGAGTTGGCTTCTCCTAGCCTTTGCCTAAAAAAGTGTATCCTACAAGGCAGTAGGACATGAGGCAGGTTGTACTGGGTTACACGTTACCAGTAGCATTTTAGTTGAATTGTTCAACGATATTTTCTTTATGTGTTCCAAAATCCTGCACAAAAAAAAAACACTATGTTTATTAATTTAAGAAATATGTTGTACTTATCTTTCACTGATTACGAGAAATAAATTAACAGTTTGGCTATTGTAAAGTGATTTTTTGTTGATCTTTGAAACTTTTTACTTCATTTTGGTATCAAATGATGTTTATATTTAAACACTGCTACTGGAGCCTTGGATCAAGCAAATCCAAATCTAAAATAGTTTTCTTATAAGATTGGGTAAAGGACTTTCGATCTTTTGTTGTAAACTAAACTTGACCCAAACAAATCAATGTAATTCAATAATATATATGCACATTTTTCTGTGGTTATTTTAGGTGATCGAAGATCTAGTGGTCACATCACCGCAGAAGGGCATTTAACTTAAAAGTTTGTGCTTGCTTCATATTGAAAAAAGCCTAGATTAGGCATCGAACTACAGATCTGTGAATGATCCAGCTCATTATCTCCCAGCGTTTATAAATTGTGACCATATAAAGTATAAACCTCCTCAGTTTGAGGGAGTTACAAATTTTATTTGCTCATAATTTTTGAACACTTAGAGATTGTAAAACAATACTGAAATTTTATCAATGAATATAAATTTCGTTATGAATAGTAAAAAAATTATTTCATCAACTTCTTGCTCTCGCGTTTGGGGCAGGGGGATAAAATTTTAGTGCTTATTTGTTCCCAGCCTCCATTCATTGCAACTTTTTAAATAGCATTATTTCTTGACATAAACATACAAATGCTTCGATTTTACTCCATGTTAGCTATCTCAAACACCATAAAATGCTGGATCTGTCATTACCACAGATCTTATTTTTCTTAATCAAATTTGCCTCAGACTTCACCGTTTAAGCGCTGCAAATGTACAATAAATATTTATATTCATATAATTTTTAGCTTAAGACAAATATCTCAAGAAAATATGTAAAAAAATAATTTTTAAATGTAGTTTTAAGGTTCAGAGTCTGCAGTTAGGTTTCGGATCAAAATTCAAGTTGTTATATCTATTCGATAACAAGAAAGCGAGAAGAGTTGCTGTAGAAAAAAAGAGTCACCGTAGCAAGCTCTTTTAATCCACTCTTGTTTTTTAATGTTTTTTTAAAGAACTCTTTATTTGAAGTAGCTTCTGAAGCTTCCTTAAGCTTATCACACATTCTACATTATCTTGAATAAATTTTAAAACAAAAAATATATTTCTTGTTTTGAGAAATAAGATTTTTAAACTATGCTTAATAGATTTACGATTTTGCTGTGAGTTCTGATGAATTGTAAGCAACTTTAAAAGATTTTTAAAATTATGGAATTCATTGTGTCCAAAAATTCTACGGGAGGTTCATCCATAGGCATTTTTCAAACTATGACCTAGAATATCAAAAATTAACTAGTAGACTGGTGAAGTATACAACTCAAGACCTAGTGGCTGGTCTTTATCATCAAAAACTGCTTTCACAAGGATTTCACCTCATCTTTCTGAACTTTTCAGTTCATCCATAAACACTTCACACTATATTTGTCAATTCTAAACCCTTTCCCTCCTTTAAACAATCACATATACCCCTCTTCTAAACTGTGATAGCAATTTTTACGTCACAAATATTTTAAAAGATTTAAGTGTACTTTGCAGCATTTTAAAAATTTAACCTTATGAAAATAAAGCAATACGCATAAACGTAAGAAGTGTAAGTAAATACTTCAACAAACCAATCACATAATTAAGTAATAATAAAGTTGTAATACTAAAATAATTTTTTGAAGTTGCTCTTTGTCTGGCAGAAAAACTGTTATGGATTTGATAACTTTGATGAATGTTATGAAAAATCACTGAGGAAGAGTGCCACTAGTTTTTAAAAATTTCCTTTGTTAATTATTTTTTTAAATTGTTTTTAACAATTTTTAACAAATAAGTTCAATACTTTTGCAATTCTTTTCTTATGTAACTCTAACTCTTAATTATAGATTAAAAAATTCACGATAATAATCGCATAATAATCGCTCGATAATGTAAGTGATGTAATGTAAGTAAAATATACAAATTTATTTTCCTTAGCCGGTTAACTCTGATAGATTTTTATATATTTTTTAAATTGGTATAGAATTCGCAACATCTTGTGAAAGTGTCTAAAACAAACCGCTTCCAAGCTCTTTTGGACAAACTCAAAACTTTTTATCTTATTTTATTCATTAGACTAACAGCTTTTATATAAAATAGCTAAATGTTTAATTTAAAGTTTAAATAAGCAAGTATTTGGTAAAGTTGTTGCGCATTTGACATAAGTTAAAAATGAAATTGCCCATATATATATTATATTTATGTTTTTATTTTCTCATTAATAACTATAATAATATATTATTAGTAAGAAAAATAAAATAATATGACAAATAAGTTTGTTTTTTTCAGCGCGTTTTTAAAATACACTATTTTTAATATATGCAAAAAATTGAGGCAAAGATATCAACAAAAAAATATATGCGTGGTAATTTAAGGCATGCGACCGCACGCTACTCCTGAGAAGGCCTACTTATTTGAGAATCTCAATTATTTTTTTATTTTGATATAAAGTTATCTAATTATTGCTATAAATTTTTTTAATATTTATTGATTTCTTTTTAAAAAAAATAATGGAGAAAAGAAAACCTTCAGGTTTGTGAGTTTAAACAAAAATGCCTACGAAAAGAGGAACAATTGAAATCAAATCAAACATCTTAGAAAAATTTCTATCAAAAACTCATCATGATAAAAATGTCCAATAGTTCAAGATCTGGTTGATTCTGGAAATGAAAGCAAACTGACTCTACTAATTCAATTGAAACTATTCAAACAATTGAAAGATTGACTGAAACTGGTGCTACCTCGAATGCTTTGACGATATTAGCGATTGGAAGGAAAATTTAACCAATGATTTCATACAAGATGCTGTTATAATAGGTCCTAACAGTTTCAAAGACGATTCTAATAACTATCCAAGAATTTTTGATAATTTGAGTTTTTCAAATCATTTTTTTAACTGCATCATGGATAATGGTGAAAAAAATCATAGAACGTGGTTAGTTTATTCAAAAAAAGCTAACAAAGTTTTTTGTTTTTGTTGTAAACTTTTTTTTTTAAATCCTATTATTTTGGCTCATAATGGTGGTAATGATTGGTGCCATATTTCCATATAATTTTTAAAAGACACAAAAAAAGCCTTGATTATTTTGACTGCTACAGCAAGTGGATGGATTTAAAATATAGATTACAAAAAATCACTTTAATTGATAAAATTTTGGATAGAAACTTATTAAAAGTAGAACATTGGGACAATGTAATTAGAAGAATAATTTCCCTAACAATTATGATGGCAAATCAAAATCTGCCATTCAGAGGCTCTTGTGAAAAAGTCTATCAAGATAATATTAGAAACTTTCTTAAAATTTTAGAATTTTTTGCTGAATTTGATCCAGTTATGGAAAAATATTTGTTGAGAGCAAAAATAAAAACCAATTCTGTGCACTATTTGGCAAAAGTTATTCAGAATGAACTCATTGACTTGCTTGGCATATCCATTAAATTTGAAATTTGCTCAAATGTCCAAAAGTCTGTGTATTTATCAATTGTTGTTAATTTTACACCAGACATCAGTCACCAGGAGCAAATGTCAATAATGGTTTGATAAGGTTGATGTAGAGGATAAGATTGAAATTCATATTAGTTAAAGTTTTCTTGGATTTTACTTAATTGAAGGTTCGACAGGACATGACTTTTTAAATGAGATATTTGACTCCCTGGTAAAAAATAGCTTGTCAGTGGAAAACTGTAATTTTCTTGCAGGCAGCACAACATTACAATTTTAAAATCTTACTTTTTACTCATTTAAAAAACTTTACAATAATTTTGCGTTCAATTTATACATTACAAATCACCTCAAATATGCTCATAAAAAAACCACTTATACTATATATATATTTTCTTAAGGAAACTACGTCAGTCAAAACCTCCGTACATAATTTCTCCCACGCAATTCAATTACAAAAACATAAGAGGTCAGAGCTATGACAATTGTGCAAATGCGTAAGAAATGGTGAGCAAGCTTTTATTCTTAAAAAAAACAGCTGAGCGGTTTATATTCCATGCTGCAGACACACATTAAATCTGGTAGTTGTTGATTCTAAGAGATGTTCACCTAATATTTCTATGTTTTCTAATATAATTGATCAAGTTTACTTTTTTTTTCTGCTTTAACAATATGATGGTTAATTTTGCAATCAAAGTGTCAATCTTTAACAGTTAAACCATTAAGTGAGACAAGATAGGAAAGCCACATCAGCGCTATAAATACTCTTCAATTTGAAATGCCAAAAATTTATGAAGCACTGCAAGATGCAGCCAAGACTAGTAATGAAACAGTTGCAAAAACCACAGCAGCGTATGTTGAAAAGCAGTCCAATAAAACTTTGAAAAACAGTCCAAAAGAAAAGTATAAGCAAAATGTTTTATAAATAGAATATTGAATTCTATTGAACTATTGCAATAGAAGATATATTTTATGCTGCAATTGCACCTTTTAGCTTTTTATTTGATATTAAAAAGCTCTCAACAGTTAAGAAAGATGATTTAAAATTTCATTGCATCGCATTGGAAAAAAAAAAAAAGGAATCTAAAAATGGAAAAAATGATATTTCTGGCGAGGAACTAAGCTTTGAATTAACGTCTCTTTCTTTTCATTTTACTAAAAATATGGATCCTGAAAATGCTATAAAATATTTGTACACAAACGATTTGAATGAAATCCACGCAAAAGAATCTATTGCATTAAGAATTCTTCTCACATTACCAATAATAGTAGCTAGCGCTACCAAAAATTATTTAAGATCAACAATGGGTTAGGACAGGTTGAACAATCTTGCAATTTCCATTGAAAATAAACTTGTTGCTGATTTAAATATTGTAGATATCTGGTTGAAATTTTCGAAAATGGAAGCTCCAAAAGTACTAATTTTGAAATAATTTATTTTATCGAAAAGTTTGTATTAAGGTAAGTTAAAAATATAAACTTTGATTTATTAACTTTGATTAAGGCTCATAATTTTGAAAAAAACTAGTGGAATAAGAGTTTTTGGAGCACTGTCAGGAACAGTCACAGAAAAGATGAGACTTAATAGAATGACGAATAACATGAGAATGAATTTTAGTAGATGGCACAAGAGACATGAGCTCTTTAATATATGGTTTCTATGAGAGTAAAGACGTACAATAAAAAAGAATCCAAGATGATGTAAAGTAGAGGACTTAGTAAGAGTGTTGTAAAATGATGACTTAGTAAGAGTGTTATCAGAGTGTTGGGTAAGGTGTTGTCATTCATCAGTATCAGAATATCCTCAATATTGCAATAAAAATTTGCAGAAAAAAATGAAAGTTTTTAAGTGAGTTGTTTTTATAAAAAAGATGAATATTTCATTCATTGCGTTTAGAAATAGAAGGTTCACAAGTACAAATGAAACCTTCGATTCCTACCTGAATCCAAAAGAATGTTGAGGAGGCATATTTTTCATTATTAAGATGAAAAACATCTGCTGAAGTACCATTACAGTACATTAGAGTCACATAGTTGACTTAATGAATTGGAGATTGAAAAACACAAAAACAGTGACAACAGTGTTAGTTGTACTAGAGTTAAGCTATTCAGTGTGAGGAGCATTAAATTCATCACGATAATTTATCTATAACCATGTTACTTAATCAGGATTTTTTTTTTTTATTAATATAATTGATTGATGTTTTCTAGTAATATATTTCTATTGACTTATATTATTTATGTTATATGAATATATAATTCTGTGACTTAATACAGAGCACAATAATTTTACTTTATGTTTTTTCTTAAGATTAATATTATTTGTTGTTATGATAGTAATGATTGCATAACTTTTTATTTATATTATATTACTCAAAATAATTTTATTTTGACTAACAACATTAAAAAAAAAAACCTGAAAAATTTAGCTTGATTGACCTACCTGTTCGAAAGTTATGATTGAATCATATCTTTTGAACAGGTCGAAATTTGAGTTTCTGGAAGATACAGTAGATTTTAATGATTTTTGACATTAGATTGTAGTAAAAAAATTATCACTTGAAATGGATTATTTGGGTCAAAAATCACAATACAAAATTTCGAGTGACCTTTTTTACTTTTTTACTAATTTGACCAAAGTTTACAAAAAAAAAACCTCAAGTAAATAACTTTAGAATCATTTTATATCAAATCACCTAATGGCTCTGAGGTGGTACCTCAGGGTACCACCTCAGATTTACTTCAAACTTTGCCTATCCACAGATTTTATGAAAAAAACAAAATCTCAAAAAGTTCAGCTTGATTGGCCAGTATGTTTAAACGTTAAAATTGGATAAATATTGACCGAAATTGAAACCTTTTTTTTGCTGGTTGACAAGAAACTTTTAAAACAAATTTAAACCGACATCTGTTTTTTATTTATTTTTTACTTAAAATTTATATGGCTGTCACAGTGGCCCTCAACAAAATCAAAATCAATAAAAATGTCAACGGAAACTGTTTGCAGATACTTTTAGAACTTTATGTGTATATTACAAATCTGTTGAAATAAAAAAGTCTGTTAGAATAAAAGCAGTATCACATTGTTTTAAAAAATATTTGTATATTAAATGTTGAAAAAAAACTGGATTTAAAAAGCAAATAAAAAAAAAAGAAAAGTATTATGTCTACAACTAAGTTATACAACAGCTTACATCAAACCCTCCACATATGACACATTGATGATTATATTAGTTTAGTATCGTAACTAATACTTCATATTAAGTCATTCCATAGAGAATTTTATGCTACTGAATAAAACTTTCTATGGATTGACTTTCCTGCTTGTTTAGATACAAGCACTTGTTCAATCTAATTTCAAAAAAATTTTTAAGCAAGATATCATTTAATTAAACCTGACATTTTCTGTCTAATTTTCTCATACCACATTTCCCAAACCTATTCATAGTTCAAAGGTTCGGACGCTATATCTAAATTACAGTTTATATCACAAATATGCACTTCCTCGTGTGTATCTAATCATCGGAATATTCGCAACTTAACATTATAATAGCACTATGATAAATTTCTTATTTTTGGTGACAGAAGAAATATAAAACTTGCAATGAGTGGAATGGCTGTTCATGATAAAATGTACGGAGTCCTGTAAAGTAGAAAAACAATCTTGAACTTGAAGATCTTTAATATATATATATATATATATATATATATATATATATATATATATATATATATATATATATATATATATATATGTGTGTGTGTGTGTGTGTGTGTGTGTGTGTGTGTGTGTGTGTGTGTGTGTGTGTGTGTGTGTGTGTGTGTGTGTGTGTACTATATTTAAATTCAAATTAAAAGAATTTTGATTTAATTTTTTATGGGGCGATTTCGCCAATGTAAAAAGAGTTGAATATTTATGTTACTTAATAAAATTATTTATTTAAAATTAATTCATAAAAAATCATTTTAATCATTCAAATATACAAAATATTCTGTATAAAATCTTATTTATTCCATGTGTTTTGCCTGATTTTTTAACCTAGTAATGGACATTTACTTATTTGTAGAATCTCACAAATGTCATGAGGGAACGGCAATTTTTTGTTATTTAAATGTTATTATAAATACGCTAACTTTGTTTCGTTTAATGTAGAAATGTCATACAATAGTTGTAAAAATGTTTTGTACAATTAAGTTGATGATTTGCTTTTTTTATAGCCACTATTGTTTTGCGTAATTTTTTTGTTTGTTTGTTTAAAAGAGTAGTACGCTAGAGAATATTTTTGTATTAAAACCAAATTATTGCATAACTGTTATACATTTCCACAACTAAAACCAATGAACTTAAGGACTAAAAAATTCAAGTTTTCACTGAACATTTTTATATTTTTTCTTTTTGAAAGTAATAAAGAGCTTAGAGACTAATAAATAACTTATTAATAATGATCAACTTACATTAAATAATACATCAAAATAATTTTTGACACACTTATTTAATATTAATTGGATGTATTTTTTGTATTCGTCTTTTTTTTTATACGTCCGTAATGGTCACTAAACACCCAATTACAGATAAAAATTCTGAACATCAGAAAAGCAATAATTAAAATAGTGTTTTATGTTGTTTCATTCGTCTTGCCGATTTAATTTAGGTAAATATTTTTTCGATATTTGTTATATGTAAGTTATTTTTTTAATCACTATTTGTTTGTTAATAGGTATTAATAAAGTAATTTATAATAATTTACAAATTTTTTTCTGTTATTACATAATTTTATCTATCTTCTAGTGACTTTTAAATTACAATAATGACGTAATGAATGTTTTTATTGTTTTTAAATTATTTTATTGAAACAAAAAATCTTTAAAGTGATTAGTTTATGTTATCCAATGAAAATGTCTAAATTATTAATTAACATATTTTCAAGCTTTAAACTTGATTTATAGTCATTTTATAAAATCAAATGCGATCAAAAAATTTCATCTTGAAAAGCCACATTCTTTTTTTAACGGTTGCGGTAGTTACAATTAACTACGATTTCTATTAGCAATACGGTTGTTTCGAATTTCATTTGTTTTCTTCGAATTTGTCAAAGGATTTTTTCTAGTTCTATGATCGAGTTTTTAAATATATAAAATCTCATATTGTTACCATTGTTTTTAATTAACACTGGTAACGAACTTCATAAACTTTTCAAGTCGTAAGTATACTTCAATATAAATTTATTATTTTTTTTTATTTAAAAATTTGTCTTGAAAGTAAATTTGAATTGTTTCAAAACAATAACTTACAACGATTATACGGAGTTGTTGATAACAAGCTTGTGTTTGTTTTTTTTATTAAGTAAATTATATTATAAAAATACAAAAACAAAAAGCAAAAAAAATAAGCATTGGAATTTCATAAATAATTGTAATAGTTTGATTTATACTTCAGCTTATTTTTTTAAATATATCAAAATAAAGCATGTCATACTGATTTTTCAACATAACTGAGATGTTAATCGATTGTATATTCAACAGACTTCACTTTTTTTGTTGTAAATTTCTATATCTAAGAGTTCATCTAAATAATACATTGACATTCTAGAAAGTAAATTGAAACTTTTTTTAGCTTACAACAGTTTTTATAAAACGCTGATAACCTTTTTAACTTTGGCATCTCTAAAAATAGAGATATATTAAATATTTAAAATTCATAAAAATATACTTAAAATTCATATAATAATGATTGATTAAATTATCGATTTTTATCTTATTTTTGTTCGTTGCTTTTTTCTTTACAAAAGCATTTATATATTTTTGTAGCAAGGTCTATAGTTACACGTCGTTTTTTGTGTGTGTGTAAAAAACCAAGGAAACGGGCTAGCACAAGAAAGATTTTATCATAAGAGTACCATTTTTTAAATCTTTTAAGAAAATTTAGTATTGGGCTAGATTAAAAATTTCTCAAGTTTGTTAGTATGATATACGTATTTTATTCGCAATTGAATCGCGTAAATTTCATTGCGCGTGCAAATTTAAACTCTTTAACTTGTTAAATCCCATTTAAACTTTTTTTCTCCATAAATAATGCTTTTTAATTTTCTGTTATGTTGTTAGGATAGGTAGGTGAAAAATTAGGAAATATTCCTTAAACTCTTAATTAAAAAAAGTTTCTTATTGAAAAGTAACCTAGCACTAAAAGTTTCTTAAGGTTTTGGAGCTTCTCGTACTAGTTTTTTATAAACAAGTTTATTATTCAAAAAAAAAACGTGCACCAGATGTCCAGTTTGTACATTGAAAATTTTGATTTTCTAAACAATAAGACCGTTAGGACTTCTTCGAAGGGGTCATTATAAATTACGTCATGCTATTTTTGACCGCTTTTGACCATCGCTCCATGCCCTCCTCCCTCATCACAAGATTGTAAGTCTTTAGTAACAAATCCTGTACAAGTCCTCATAAAACCACCAATTCTTTCCCCTCCTTCCTAGAGCGTGACGTAGTTTATGGAGGACCCCAAAGGAACATAAAAAAAAGGTTTTGCACTCTGCGCTTCTACGTATAAACAAGACACCATAGCATTGCAGCTCTGCTTTAACGATAAAACTGTTGTTTATTATTGCAGCTGTATCAAAAATATATTATATCATGTTTTTGTTATAAAATTTAATGCAATTTTTAAATAATATAAATAGTTCTTTAAAGAGCTTTTTTTTAAAAAAAAAAGATTTCAATCAACGCCGAATTCGAATAAACAAAAATCTAAACATTTATTTAAACTCTCACTCTTTGAGTATTTAATGGTTTTTCACATAATTTATATTTCAAATATATCGACGAAGGAGATTTACAATATTAAGTTCTTTATTTGAAATTCGATTTCAAATATTCATTTCACTTCAAATCAACGTTTAAATGAAACGCGTTTTGTCTATTGACTTGTTACATTATTTGGTTAAATTTAAATCACTTTTTTAATTTGCTTTTATCAGTAATATGAATATAAGGAAGTATTTTTTTTAATTAATATTAATGATGAACTTTTTTTACATTATTTTAAATATGTTATATTTATGGTAAAACGAAGTTTAAAAAATGTGATAAAAATTATGTTTAAATTGATAAAATTAAAATATTTTTTACAATTTTAGTAAAAAATTGTTTAATTAAAAGTTTCTTTTTTTTTCTTTTTATATATAATTTTATTATTTAAACGTATATAATTTAATATTAATGTAAATACTATTATGTAATATATAATGTATTTAATTATAATATTTTTTATTGATTTTTTATTCTTTTATAACTTCTTATACGTAATATGTAAATATATTATATATATAAATATTATAATTTATTATAAAATTATGTTATAAATTTTATATTTATAAATATATGTATCATTATGTTGATTATATTTCCTTATATATATTATTCATATGTTATTAATTCCGATTATTGTTTAAATTTGATTTGTTTATTTTTATTAAATTATTGTTTTTTTCTTTAGATCGTCTACTTAAATTATCTCGTCAAAATAAAAACAGTTATCAACTTAAAACTTATTACGTTAATTTATTCATTGAATGTTTTTATGAAAGTCAATCATCATTCACTGATGAAATAAAATTAATCGTCGATGAACGAAAGTGGTGGACGATTTCGATTAAATATGGAAAAACTTCTTACGAAACTTCTTGTGAAAATTATTTCGTAAATCATTACATTAAATCTGGAAGAAAGTTATCGGAGTTAAGTGTTTCTAAAAATATTTTAAGTATTGAAGAAAAAAATCTTATAATTCAATGTTCAACAAATGTTCGCAATGTCCACTTTCATTGTCCAATTAAATTCGAAGGATGGAAACCGAAAGATAAGATTGAAGTGTTGTGGATCTCACGTTATTTAATAACGAAAAAAGATTTTGAAGAAAATTTTCTTCCGTGGATTAATCTTTGTGAAGGATTAGATCTTTGGCTTCACGACGACATCGATTTCATTGAAGAGATTTGTGAATGGATTCGTTGTTCGAATGTCAAGTGGTTGTGGATCAGCTACCGTGGAAAATATTTTCGTAACCTCGATGAATTAAAAAACTTTATAACACGAAAAAATGTTTAATATCTTAACTAAAATATGAACAATAATTATAAAATAATAAATGAAATATTTAATATATTATTTTATAATTAAACGTTTTAAAATGTACGAATTAATTTTAATAATATTTTAAAATTTTCATTAATTTTCTAAATTATTTAAAGGATTATTTTTTATTTAAAGGATCAAAATATATTATTAATAAATAATTTTAATAATTATAATATATATAATTATTAGTTTTAATAATTATATAACTATTGTATTATTAATATATATAATTTTTATTAAATAACTTTATTAGTAATTATTCTAATATGAATATAATTTTTCAAAACCTTTTTGAAATTTTTGTTATTGTTTTTTGTTAATTATATTTTTATTTCATTGTTCATGAAATATATAATCATAATTAAGATAAATAAAAACTAGATAAATTTTTGTTATATTTTATTTAATGATTTAACTTTAAATATTTTTTAGAAGTTTTGAAACTCTCAAATTATTTGTAACGTTATGCAGAAAATTTTTCGTTTAATGTTTTTTGTATTTATTTTTATGTAATTTTATAGATATTTAATTTTGCTATGAAAAATTAAAATTATATTTGTTTTCGATTTACACAATATAAATTTATGTTTATGTCAATTATTTTTAGAAGTTTAAGTTTTCGTCCATCTTTGTTTCTTTCAAAAATAATTTGTTGTCAACGTAATAATAAAATTCGAAATTTTTGTAGAATTTTTCGTCGAAGTTATTTTGTTCGAAATATAAATTTTCAATTAAATAACGTTTGTTGTTAGGCCTAATTGATAATTAATTTTTTATTTAATCTTTTTTAAATCAACAGTTATGACCATAAATAATGAGAGTCGGTTGCGGTTAAAGGTGGGGTGGTATAATAAATTATAATGGTTCCATTGAACAAGGTAATTAAAAGGGTGGGATAGGTAATTCGATTAACAGGTAGTATTAAAGGTGGTAATAATGGTGTGTTAGTTAATGGTATGAGGTAAAAGAATTTTATAATTTTTGTAAATGAACAAGGTGGTACTAAGGGTGAGATGTGTACACGGGGTGATGATAAATTATAATGGTTTAATTAAACAAGATTGTTTAAAGGGTCGAATATCTGGGTCAAATAACATTTGAGTTATAAGGGTGGTAATGGTGTGTAATTGAACACAAGTGGTAATGATGTTGGTATGGGGTAAAGGGACTTTATAAGTCTTCGTAAATGACAAAATGATACGTAATAATAAACTAAGAGTAGATGGATACGTGGTTCTCAATAACAGATATTAAGGTTTGGTGGGAGAGGTATCAATGGTATATATATATTTTTTTTTACCGGTGACTTTTTAATTCCGAGTTGTTCAATAACAGATATTAAGGTTTGGTGGGAGAGGTATCAATAGCATATAATTTTTTTTTTACCGGTGACTTTTTAATTCCGAGTTGTTCAATAACAGATATTAAGGTTTGGTGGGAGAGGTATCAAAGGTATTTTTTTTTTTACCGGTGACTTTTTAATTTCGAGTTGTTCAATATTCGGGTTTTAAGTGACAAAAAAAAATCTTTGTAAATGAAAATAATGATATTTTTTTTTAGTTTCTAGGCTTCTTTATAGGATTCGTTAACTTTAAAGGATAAAATTTCGATTATATAGGAATAAACTTTACGATTTTCTTATTGTTTACAAAATTCGGATCGATCGTTGCTAATAAATGATGCCGTTGTTTTTCAATACTCTTTAAATTTAATACCGTGTTTTCATAACGCAATGTGAATTATAAATCAGATGTAGCAATTGCATTGATAAAGTATTTTAATATATGACAAGAGCATTCATAAGACAATGTTTTATGTGATGATGAATCTCCTGATATAAAACTTTATAAACATGCAGTTTAATAACGATATTTATTTTTGCTCCCATTTAACAATAATCTGAAAACAATTTATTTTCATCAATTTTATCAAAAAATATTTTTTCTGTCAATCTATTTTTTTTTTTTTTTAAACTAAAATACTTATGTTACAATTACAATTTATGATTATAAGATTTAAATTTTATACAAAAATGTTACTTTAGTGATTCTAAAAAATCGTTAACATTTGTATCTGCATCAGAAAGTTTATAACACCAGTTGTCTGTATTCTTTTGTCTTCTTAAAAATTGCTAAAACAAATAATTGGTATTGTTAATTACTACAATTATCAGCAATAATCTGCGCAAAATACTCTTCTGAATGCAAATTTACCACATCAATATAGTGATTTAGAATCATTTTTTAAATCGAAAGTTTCTTGCATGTCAATTATGGCATAAATAAAATAGTAATTTCCGAGTTTTTTATTATTTACTTAAGTCAAAAAATTTAGATTGCTAAAAACTACCCATAAATCTACTTAAAATTACTTTAAATTTTTTTTAGTTTGGTTTATTCATGGTCAACAAAATTTACAAGTTGTTGACAAAGCGCGGCACACCAGGTCTCTCTAATATGAAAATACAGTTTTTCGATTTCAGCTAAAGTGAAGATGCCAGAGCAGAGAAAGTTCATGTTTGAAATTGTTTAAGTACTTTGCCTCCACCGCATTTTCAGTTACGTAATTCCATGATTTTACAACACGGTTGGTGAGGTAGTTGTTTTTTTCAGCTCAGTTTTGAACAATTGTACTTTTAGTTGTTTAGTGTGTCCTTGTGGCCAAATGCTGTACTTTAAAGATTTGATATTTCGTTAAAGTTGTGGGACCTGGAAGTTAACTTTGTTGATTTTGCTCATGATTTTATATTGCTCGATAAAGTCTCTTCTTACTCATCGTTCAGTTAGTGTTTTCTGGTTAAGGCTTAAATGTCTCTGAGTATACGGAAGATGTTTTAAGGTGGCAATATGTTTTGTGGCTTGCTCGAGTTTGGCTATGTCTTGAGCTAAAAACGATGACTTGTACTGCAAAATTGTAGATGCGGGCGAACGTACGAAAAATACAGTGTGCGCTATAATGCAGAACTTCAACCTCGAAAAGTCTTCTTGAGCCTGCCAAGCACTTGGTTGCCAGCTGATGCAGCCACGCAGATTTGTTTTTAACTTTTAGACGCTAGTCATAAAAAGGCCTAGGTCTCGTTCAGATGACGTGCACGATAGCTGATGCAGTTGGCCTACCAAGTTATTTCTTGTATAAATTGCATTCAATTTTGGTTGTTGCTGCGCCCAGTGTGCATGACTTTGTCATGGTTTAATTCGACGACTTCAATTATTTCACAGTTGCCTGCATACATTATAAAGTGGTGTCCTATTTTGTTTGCCAAATTGTTTCTCCACGCAGCGGCCTTGTTCGTCAAGTTTCGTGTTTCGGAGTTATAGAGTTGAGAGAGGGTTATAACCACAATTATATAGACTCCTCGTCTGTAGTGGCCTTCTGGGACTTGGGGAAATGAATTAAAAAAAAAAATAAAAAATATTAAAAAATCGTATATGTAGACAAGGAAAAGAAGTAGTCCAAGAACAGATTCATGTGGCAAACCGCTAGATGCTGTTTTCCAATCGAATTTATTGTTTTCAATGGCTACGTGTTGTAGGAGGTTGGTTGGCCAGCTCTTGATCCATTTATGCAAGTTTTCGGACACTCCATAGGGTTTGAGATTATGCAGCAGACGACGGTGCGTTACTTTATCGAATGCTTTATCAAAGTCTGTGAATAAGATATCGGTTGCGAGCAACTTCAGTCAGGCTGTCGGTAGTTTCAAGTTGGTTTGTGACGCAACCTTTTCCCTTTCAGAACCCGTGTCGAGCAGAGCTGATGAGTTTATTTTTTTTCAAGTGGTCAGTAATGTGTCTGTGTACAAGTCATTCCATTACCTTGCGAGGGACAGAAGTGCGTGAGATAGGTAGATAGTTTGAGGAGAAGTTGCAATTAAACAACTAAGGTGGTTTCTATGTGATCAAAACTTTTTATTCATTAATTTTTCCAAAAGTAGGTACAGAATGTGTAAAAAAAAAAATTTTTTCGAACTCCAAAAATATATTGATGATCACATAGAAGCCTATAGAGTCAAAATAACCCCAAAAAATAGTGTTTACTCGAAACAAAATTTATTAAAAGATTTTGCTTCTAGTAAAAGTTATGCTTCAAAACAACTGTATTTTCGAAAAATCTGCTATTAGGCCTCTAATATTAGTTCCCTAACCACGACTTACAAAAAATAAACTTATTTGAAAAAAACTCAGGCATTAGCAGTACACTGGATGAATAAGCCCAAAAATTTCAAGTAGTTATCACTATTAATTCAACATTTATGATGTTTTTCGTGAGACAATTTTCTTGAAAAACGATTTGGTAGAAAATCAAAAACCAAGAAAGTAAATTTGTTTTTAAAACTAAAATCCTCCTTTTAATTAAGTTTCTCCTCCCTCTTTATCTCTTTGTTCAATAAACCCTTCTTGATGGCTTTTAGTTTGTTTTTTTTTGCTTTAGTCTTACCTGATGTTGTAATAAGTAAAATTTGGATGCTGTGTCGGTTCATTTTTTCAGATATAATATTAAAACAGACACCGGTCTGTATTCCAAGTTTTTCATACAATTTTTTTTTTATAAAATTGACCTTCGTTGAATTGAAGAATAGAGAGAATTAGAAAAGTTGGTACAATGATGAAGGATAGCTATCCTTCATCATTGTACCAACTATTGTACCTAACCACTTTTTCATAGTGTAAACTTTTTCATTGACTTCTTCGAATGGCAATACCATAATAATTTGTTATTAAATTGATGGAATTGTTTGTCAATTTTCCTTTTTCACCAAATGGTGGAGAGGTATTTTTATATTCTTGTACTAGTATTTTAAGTCGAGAACCTTTTCGTCTGTTTACATGTTCAATACATTCAAGTTTAACAGGTGTAATACCAAACTGTGCTTCGTAGGGTTTGGAGTAAACAACTTCTTTGTAAGAAACTGTGTCTATATCTCTAAGATACTCATTATAAACTAGTTTATTTCGACTCACAGATTGCTGAAATATATTAATAGCACCTGAGGATTCCATTGCTCCTGATGACTTTTGATGTTAATTTTACAATTATGTGCAACATTAAAATTTGTGTATTCTATTGTCCCTTTTTTTCCACCTCATATTATACACTGCCTGCAATGTTTTGATAAAACAATAACATCCAAACACTTTCCTTTGCTTACTGCTGCCACTACACCGTTCAACGAGGAGTGTCCTCTTTTTTGTCAAGTTCCATCAATCAATAAACGGCAAGAATGCATACCTGGGGCAATTTCTTCCATTTTTCTTTCATTTGCAGCATTTTGCATACTTTCTAGTGCAGAATTTTCGTATGCAGAAAATAACTTATTATTAGTATTTCTAAAGGAAGTATTAGATGTTGAGTGCATATTCATACACCGTACAAATGTTTTAATCGATTTGTGCCCTTTACCAATTTCTCGAAATGCCATAACCAATCGAACATTAATTTCACTTGGTTTACAACCATACATTTTTTCAGAAGCACTAAAAGTTGAAGTATACTTGTGACTTTTATTTTTACATTTTCTACAAAAGTAAACAATTTTATGAGAAAATTCCTTTTTATCATCCAAACTATTAGATATTGTGACATTGGCTTCCCCACATTCTTGACACTTGTTTCTTACTTCTATCATTTCCATAAGTATTTTAAAATTTATAAATAAAAAATAATCATCACTACTTCCAGAATGTTCAGCTGGTTTAATGGTAAATTCTTTTTTAGTGATATTTTCAATATTTACATTTTTTTTTATTTCCATTGATACCACATTTATTATTTAAAATATACACAGATTTTTTACAACCACGAGCCCCAACACCCTTTCTTGATGACTTTCTTTTGTTATTTTAAAAGTTTCCCATATTAAATCTTTATTATTTTACTAGAATCTAGCTAAAATGATAAATAATTTCTACAAAACACATAAGAAAACAGCAAAAAGTAAAAAAAGTTATTATAAAAAAGCCTGCATACTGTTTGCACTTTGCAACAGCATAACTTAAAATTATTAAATATTTAACAACTTGGACGTACAAGGCAACATTAGAATAGCAAAAGAGATGTACTAGTTTAAGTTTTAAGGTACATTTAAGATAATAACTAAAAAAATAAAACGGTTGCTATGGCTGTTGCTAGGCACTAAAATTATACCATCCTGTATAAAATAGTAAATATTGTTAAAAGCATAAACAAACAGAAAGAACGTTATATTTTACATTAGAATATCTTATTTGCCAAAAAATCAATTTTTGAAAAAATTTTGACTTTTGATTATGAAGAAACCACCTTAAAGTATAATTTAAAATTATTTAAGTGATTAACTATTAACTATAAAATTTTAAGATTTCTATTCTGCATTTTTTTTTTAGCTACAAAATAATTTTTAATGTAAACCCATAAAAAAAACTAAGCGCGAATAAGATTTGTATTTAATATCATTTGTTTACCAACACATGAT
Organism: Hydra vulgaris; assembly: GCF_038396675.1. Lineage (NCBI taxonomy): Eukaryota > Metazoa > Cnidaria > Hydrozoa > Anthoathecata > Hydridae > Hydra > Hydra vulgaris. Next base: position 1,881,661 of record NC_088921.1, on the reverse strand, counting down.
ATTTTTATTAAAAGTTCTTCATTTTCATTTTCCAATATTGGAACAATGAAAAAAAAGTAGAGGTCAATAATTTTAACAGAAAAGTGAAAAAGGCACTTGAAATGCAACGCCATTAATGCGCACCTTCAGTCGGCGGTCTGAATTAGAATGACGGAGATTTGAATCAGGATGACGGTGGTCTGAATCAGAACGACGTCACGACTTTCTTTTGGAAACAGGTTTTAATATTTGAATCAAAAGAAATTATTACATTGATTTGCTTTTTGTTTTTAACGATTTTTATATAAATATTCAAAAAACAGTGGGCGCCTATACTTTATAGAATTTTACAAATAGTATCATCAGCACGATTTAATAATAAACAATATCATTAAATATAAACTTATTAAAACTATAAACAAATCTGCTATTATCTGATTCTTCGCTCTTAAGTTTCTTACAAAGTTTCTCAACGTTCTAATAGATGTTTTTTATAACTTGTCGCTATGAAAATAGCTGTTTTTTAAAAAATTCAACGCAGACATTCATGATATAGGTCTTTCTAGATTAGTTAATTACTAGTAAAAATTTATTAAATTACTTCTTCATTTTTTTTTAAACAACAAAACATTGAAATGTTATTATAAACTATATTGAGATTTCTATACTAAAAAAAAAAAAATAATTAACAAAAATAGTGTAACAAAAATAGTCAAAACTATTAACAATAGCATAACATTAAAAAAAAAACACTCAATAAATGTACATATCAAATGTCACAAACAAATAATCAGCTGTATCTCTAGTGTTTTCTACCAAGAAAGTTAGACGTGCATGACTAACTTGTGCAGTTTTATTTTCCTTGTTTCTGGCTGCAATAGCTTCAATAGTCTCAGACAAAGAACCTATTTGAGGATACTAAAAATACATAGTAATAGAAGCACCATGAATTATTATTTTATGTACAGGTTGTGACATAAGTATGGTTTTTTTAAATGTTATTAGTAATGAATGCAAATAGATATTCAGATTTCTGATTGAAAATCTACATCCGGTCCTGTAGTCGTGCTACGTTTATTCTGATTTAGGTTCTCTTTGTGGTACACTATAAATAAGGAAATAAATACATTAAAGCATATACACTACCAACAAAAATGTCTAACCTTGAAGTGTTTTTGTGAAACATAGTATAAACAATTTGTGTGTGTTTATGTGTAAATATATATATATATATATATATATATATATATATATATATATTTACATATATGTATATATATATATATATATATATATATATATATATATATATATTTAAACAATTTTAAAATATATTCTACAAAATAGAGTGCTCAATCTTCTTAAAAGAACAGAGCAATTATAAATTAGTAGAAAATCACTTAACGAAAATTTTTCACATTTTACACTGTGCTTTATCAATAAAAACTCATCAGAAATGAATGATCAAATTAATAAAACTTCAATTTATACCAAAAATTAAACTACAACTTCCTGTAATTTAATTTTTGGTATAAATTGAAGTCTTTATTAACGAAACACAGTGTAAAATGTGAAAAATTTTCGTTAAGTGATTTTCAACTAATTTTTATATATATAAATACAGGGTCGGCGTGAGTAGGTGGCACGTGTGGGGAAGGGGGTGCAATTACAAATTTTGCCAACTAAAAAAAGAAATAAGGTCCTCGTTTTTTAAAACTTGCCGACTGCCTAGTTGAAATTTGCCGACTGACTATCTAAGGGTCTTCATTTGCCAACCGACTCGTCTAAAAGGTAAAATCATTTATTGATGGGAAGGAGGGGGGAGAAGGTTTGCCCCAAACAACCCTCTTCCCTATTGAGCTGGGCCTACTTATATATATAAATATATATATACATATACATAAATATAAATATACATATATATATATAAATATATTTATATATATATATATATACATATATATTAAAAAAAAAAGAGGGGCGGAGAAAAATTGACCCCCCCTCCTTATGGATCATCCATAAATGTATGCATATTATACCATAATATTATTATTTATTTAGTACCTAAATTACAGGAATAGTTAAACTTTTACTGTATTGGCACAAAATAACTATGAACAAAAATTTATATAGAATCAAAGCAATACAAAACTTACCTGGACAAAGTACTCCACTATTATAAGCCATAGTTTGAGAAACAGCGCAACCACCTCCTAATGTGATTAGACTGACATGATTCAGAGCAACTACTCCATGCACTCCATGCACCATAAGTACCTGTTTTTATTAAAAAACTATTTTTTCAAATAAGCCATTTAATGAAAAAACAAATTGCAAAAAAAAAAAAAATGTTAAAAAGCCAGTTTAATTTTTATTTTTCAAATTATTTCAAAAATATTATTTTACATTGATTTTTGTTGATAAACTGACTATTTCAGTATTTGAACACGCACCTGGACAATAAACTTGCACATTGCAATTTTGAGTATCAGTCAACACTGCTCCATTACAATTGTCATTAAAAGTAGCACCAACACATTGACGATTTCTTGTCTGAGTAGGTGAAGTGAAACGTAACTGACAACTTGCTGAACATGCTCCCCGTGCACTAATAAAATCTAAAATGTAACCAAAAATATAGGAAAATGCATGCAGTAACAAACCTAACTACTAACAGGATGATTTCCAAAAAGTTTTTCTAGTTTTTTAAAACCACTTAGTTCTTAGGTCACTACAAATTTTTTTAAAAACTTATAATGCTCTCTTAACACTTGTAAAATTTCAATATCTTTTAAAATTCAATATTTATTAAGAAATTTAAAAAAAAACATTTTCTTTAAACTTTATCCCACAAACAGCTGCTCATCGTTATAAAAGTATAAGGACCTGAACCTGACTGTACCTATTTTTAACTATCATTTTTTCATTTATATTAAAACTTTAAAGAAATAACAATTATATATTACATACTAATAAATTTCACTTTTATAATTGTAAACGAAATTATATGAGATGGACTTATAGAGAATCGAGGACTTTATTTTATTTTTATTTAAAAGTTTATTTAAAAATTTAAAATAAGTAAAACCTATTTTTTACATGTTAATAACTGAATAAAAAGCACATTAATTTCGTTTTTATAATAATAAAGGAAAGTCCCCTAGACAAGATACTCAAGTATTGCAGTTTTGAGTTTGAAAGCTTGTTTTAGGACAACTACCATTCAATGTAGCATCAAGACGTTGCCGAGTCTGAGTTTGAAATAGAGAAACATTTGGATTGGACTGACAACTTTCTGAGCAAGCTCCCCATGCACTTCATGCACCATAATTACCTATTGTTAAAAAAATTTATTTGCAAAGGCTATAAATAAATTTATTTTTCCCGGTGGATATGTATTTATATTTTTTGCAAAAATGCATTGATAATTAAAACTCATTCTGATATTGTCTTGGAAAACAGTTGAGTATGTTTGCAAATATATAAAAAAATTCAGATATAAAACATCTCTCACCTAAACAAGGAACATTTTGATAAAAATGTTTCTTGTTCAGGTGAGAGATGTTCCTTGTACAAAGTTGTTGATCATTTAAACTGACATTATTACAGCCTACATAATTGGATTCCACATAGAAGTACCAATACAAGTTTGGCTTCTATATTGATATGGACCATTGACTTGAGTGTTACAGGAGGCAGAACAGGCATTCCAAGAACCCCAACCACTCAATATTCCTATTTTGAAATTTTAGGAATAATTAATAGAGCAACCATAGTAAAAAAATACAATACTATTTGTTTTAGCATGTTTTAATTAAATTAGCATAATGTTTTATGTTGCATTGCTATATAGTTGTTAAACATATTTATCTTATAATTTGCATGACTAAACATAAATGTAGCGATTGTTATTGAAACAATTACTAATGAATATAATAAAATTAATTAAATAACGTATGAAATGTAGTTGGATTTAACTCCAAGATCTTAAACATTAAATTTATTTTATGTGCACGACATTTGTTTCAAGGTAAAAATTGAATCAAAATGGTTTCTTTTTTTCTTTAAACAAGTTTGTGTTATTTAATAATATAACTTTGTTATAATCTAATTATTTTTACTTATTTATTTTAAACAATAAACAAAGCATATTTTAAACAATGAGCAAAGCCAAGCATATAATTAAAAAACATTTTATAATATTACTTGGACAAAGAACCTCTGGATTACAGTTTTTAGTTTGAGTTAAAACTTGTCCGTTACAGTTACGACCTAAAGAGGCTCCTGAACAAGTACGAGTACTGGTTTGTGTTGGCACAGTATAATCCAGTTGACAAGAAACAAAACTGCAGCTTTCATGATAATAAGCATACTAAAAATCACAATAAATATAATAACAATTATATTACAATTATTATAATAAATATTATAATTATTAAAACAAATATTAACTCTTTATCTTTAACTCTTTAAACAATTTATCAAATTAATGATTAGAATAAAAAATATATTTAAAAAAATGCAAATAGGTAGTATCAGGTTTGTGACTATAAATTATTCGGTTCCCAAAACTTAAGGTTTAATTAATTTTTATCACCGGAACTTATGTAAATTAAAATGGAAATATATTTACTTGATTACCATTTTATAAAATGCTGGTCTGCTTACATTAAAATTTAACTCAAAGAAAAAGCGTTGAAATTTTAGGAATGGTTTTTTCTTAATGAAACACACATTTACACAGTCACAAATTTATTTGAATATCTTTCTTTTAAAATTGTGCAAAGTTATAAATTTCTGCAAAGTTAGGCTATTTGATTACGCTATAGCAAACTCTGTTTTTAAAAGAATCAGATTTAGCAACTGAAAACAAAAATCATAAAAAAGCAATAGATTCTAAAATTACTCTAAAATTTTATTCACAAAAAAATATAGCACACAGTTTTTCAAATCTTTTAGTTTACAACTTGCTGTCTATCGCACAGTGTAATATATGAAACAACTTGGCATGTGCATTAGCTTGCAAATATAAATATTTTTGAGAAAGCCTGGTTATGTGTTTTTTTACATAAAATAAAGTAAACATAAATTTCTAAACTAAAAAATATTTTTCTTTTCATACTAAATTGAAAAAAAAAAAAATTTTATTTGCAGCACTTATGCAACCCAAACATTACAATGAACAATGAACAATTTTCATATATATGAAATAAATAAACAGGGTGCCTGCTCAGAAAAATCAATAAGTGTCCATCCCCCCCCCCCCCATTACTTATTAGAATTTTACATTATTACAATTAGAATTTATAAGAATATATTTTGAATCGTTAACTCAAACCCGTGATACAATAATATTTGCTACCACTAAATTTACTAAAACCTTTTAAATTAGTCTATAAATAAAAAGTATATAAATGGTTTAGAAATGACCTACCATACCGTTATTATACTTTATACTTTTATTTATATAAAATTATAAAGTATAGTATAATTAATTTTATATTAAATTTGTTTTGTATTTTAGTGTTCATTTTTGTATTTTAGATGAAGTTGTTCTGCAGGTTCCTATAGAAGAGATAATGATTCTTGGAGCAGATTTTAATGGACATGTTGGTGAAGGGAACAGTGATGATGAGGAAGTGATGGGTAGGTATGGGGTTAACGAAAGGAATACAGAAGGACAGATGGTGGTACATTTTGCTAAAAGGATAAAGATGGCTGTAATTAACACTTATTTTAAGAAAAAGGAAGAGCACAGGGTGACGTATAAGAGTGGGGGAAGAGGCACACAGGTCGACTATATCCTCTATAGGAGAAGAAACCTGAAAGAGGTTAGTGATTGCAAGGTGGTACCAGGAGAAAGTGTAGCTAAACAGCATAGGATGGTGATAGGTAAGATGGTTTTGGAGGTGAAGAAGAAGAAGAGAGTGAGAGCAGAACCTAAGATCAAGTGGTGGAAGTTAAAGGATGAGGACTGTTGTGTAAAGTTCAGGGATGAGGTGAGACAGGCACTGAGTGGTGGTGTTCTGGATACCTGGAAAGGGATGTCAAATACAGTGAGGGATGTGGCTAGGAAGATACTTGGTGTGACATCAAGACAGAAGAAGATAGACAAGGAGACGTGGTGGTGGAATGAGGAAGTTCAGGAAAGTTTAAGAGGAAAGCAGTTGGCTAAAAAGAATTGGCATTTTCAGCAAGATGAAGAAAGTAGACAGAAGTACAAGGAGATGTGTGGCAAGACAAAGAGAGCAGTGGCAAAGCTAAAGAAAATGCAAATCTGTATGAGAAGTTGAACACTAAGGAAGGGGAAAAGGATCTGTACAGATTGGCCAGACAGAGAAACCGTGATGGGCAGGATGTGCAGCAGGTTAGGATGATTAAGGATAAAGATGGAAATCTGTTGTCTAGTGAAAAGAATGCCTTGGGAAGGTGGAAGGAGTATTTTGAGGAACTGATGAATCAAGAGAATGATAGGGAAGGAAGGTTAGAAGAGACAGAGGTTGTGAATTAGGAGGTTCCCCAGGTGAGCAAGGAGGAAGTAAGGGCTGCAATTCAGAGAATGAAGTGTGGTAAGGCAGTTGGACCGGATGATATTCCAGTGGAGGCATGGAAATGTTTGGGAGAGATAGCAGTGGAGTTTTTGACAGGGTTATTTAACAGAATCTTGGAAGGTCAGAAGATGCCTGAGGAGTGGAGACATAGCATAATGGTGCCAATTTTCAAGAATAAGCATGACGTTCAGAGCTGTAGTAATTACAGGGGAATAAAGTTGATCAGTCACAGCTTAAAAATCTGGGAAAGAGTAGTGGAAGCTCGGCTTAGAGGAAAAGTAGAGATCTGTGAGCAGCAGTATGGTTTCATGCCAGCTAAGTGCACCACAGATGCTATGTTTGCTCTGAGAGTGTTAAAGGAGAAGTATAGGAAAGGACAGAAGGAGTTACATTATGTGTTTGTAGACTTAGAGAAGGCTTATGAAAGCGTTCCGAGACAGGAGCTGTGGTATTGTATGAGGAGGTCAGGAGTAGCGGAAAGGTATGTGAGGGTGGTGCAGGATATGTATGAGAACAGTGTGACAGCAGTGAAATTTGCAGTAGGAATGACAGACAGGTTTAAAGTGGAGGTAGGACTACATCAGGGATTAGCCCTGAGTCCCTTCCTGTTTGCAATTGTCAAGGACAGACTGACGGACGAAGTTAGACAGGAGTCCCCTTGGACTATAGTGTTTGCTGATGACATTGTGATCTGTAGTTGGAGTAGAGAGCAAGTCAGGCCTTGTTACGAGATTTCGCTGCGTAGCGAAAACGCGTAACGCATTTCTAAGTAACTCAACTCAGCAAATATATTTTGCATCGTTAGAAGTTATATTGCGTCACTAGCGTCTTTTCAAGTACCGCTTTGTAATTAAAGTTATTTTATTAACGCGTTAAAAATCATACAAACAGTTAGTTTTTTTCTCACTAGAACAAAAGTTACAAATAAAATCTAAGTTCTTATTTAATAAATCATTTTTATTATTTTTTTCAAATATGAACTAAATTTTATTTTGAAAAAAATATTCTTTTCATGAAACGTAAAATAATGTTTGTTTATTTTCTTATGATTTTACAGTTGGTTTTTGATTATTTTATTAACTGTTAATAAATTTTTTCTTATTTAATTTGTGAACTCTTTTTAATAATGTTTTTTAACAATAAAGAGTTTTTTTTTGTTATTTATCAGTTACCGATAACATATTCGTGATCATAATTTATTTTCATAAATTAAACAAACGTCATTAAAACTTTACGTTATTGAATTAACAATAAACAAAATATCTTATTAATAAAATATTTACATTAAAATAAATTGTGCATTTTTTAAACTATTATGACAAAAAATAATTTTTACATTTAAAAGGAATTTATATATTTAATTCCTTAAGATAAAACTTAAAACACTTTACTTTTTTTAACTTATTTTTATCAACAATAAAAAAAATTATTAAACAAACTGTTTTTTTAACAAAAAATCTATTAGTTTACAATTGTGGTTAAATGCTTTTACTTACGACTTTATTTCTTCAGAATAAACATCACATAATCGATATCAAAAGATAATTAAAAATATTCTAAAAGATATAAGTTTTTGCGTAACGCAAAACTGCTGAACGCGTAGGCAAATCGCCTTTTCGCAAGCAAAATGCGAGCTGCGTAATGCTTCTTAACAAGGCCTGGCAAGTGGAGGTAAACTTGGAAAGATGGAGGTATGCTTTGGAAAGCAGGGGAATGAAAGTGAGCAGGAGTAAAACAGAGTACATGTGTGTGAATGAGAGGGCAGATGGTGGACAGGTCCAGTTACAAGGAGTTGATTTGGTAAAGATTGACAAGTTTACCTACTTAGGGTCGAGGGTACAGAGTAATGGAGGAAGTGAAAGAGAGGTAAAGAAGAGAATGCAGGCAGGGTTGTGTGGATGGCACAAAGAGTCTGGTGTGATCTGTGATAGAAGGGTGTCGGCTAGAATGAAGGGTAAGATCTATAGGACAGTAGTGAGACCTGCTATGTTGTATGGACTGGAGACAGTTGCACTGACAAAGAGACAAGTGAGGGAGATGGAGATGTCTGAGATGAAGATGTTAAGATTCTCATTTGGAGTGACGAAGAAGGATAGGATTAGAAATGAGTTTATTAGAGGATCAGCACATGTAGCATGTTTTGGAGATAACAAGTTAGAGAATCAAGATTGAGATGGTTTGGACATATACAGAAGAGACAGGAGAGCTATATTGGCAGGAAGGTTTTGGGGATGGAACTTCCAGATAAGAGGAGGAGAGGTAGACCTAAGAGGAGGTTTATGGATGCAGTGGTAGAGGATATGAGAGCGGCCGGTGTGTCAGTGGAGGACACTCATGACAGGATTAGATGGAGTTTGATATGCTGTGGCGACCCCTAAACGGGAAATGCCGAAAGAAAAAGAAGAATAAGAAATGTGATCTTAATTATTGGAAAGGTCGAATTTTTTAAAAACTTTAAATTTCGAAAAACAATGAGAGAAATGACATGCAATTACCAAGATTTTTAAATTAATTATTTTCTACTGATTACTACAAATTATTAAAATAATGAAGAAAAAAATTATTGAAATAATAAGACCATACAAAGAATAAATATAGAAAATACGTACATGTAGTATAATTATATTATATGGGCATAAAGGTTGCATGAATATAACAACTGTATGCACATATAATATTTATACTTATTTTTTACCAAAATTACAGCAGTAGTTAAACTATTATTGTACTATTGGCACAAAACAACTACAATCCAAAATTTATATAACAACAAATTAATAGAAAATTTTCTATTAAAAATAAATACCTGGACAAGGTACTCCACTATTACAAATCATAGTTTGAGAACTAGGCCCAGCGCAATCTATCAGCGCAATCAATCTCCTAATCTAGCCCCTAGACAAGAAATAGTCTGAGTTTGAAATGGAGTTGTAGCAGGATTAGACTGACATGATTCAGAGCAACTATTCCATGCACTCCATGCACCATAAGTACCTGTTTTAATTAAAAAAACCATTTTAGAAAATTCAAATATCAAATATCTTTATAAAAATATTACTTTAAGAAAAAATCTTACCTGAACAAGCAACATTAATATTACAAGTTTGTTGATCACTTGTAGTGATACCAGGACAACCCTTATAGTTAGGATCCCATGTTAAATACCCAATGCATATCTGACTTCTTGTTTGAAAAGGTACAGTAAAAAAATTGTTACATATAGAAGAACATGCGCCCCAAAAACTCCAATCTGATATTGTTCCTGATAAAATTGTATTTTTTTTTTAAATAAGCCATATAATGCAAGTAAAACAAGTTACAAAATATAAAAAGATAAAAACCTAGTTTAATTTTTATTTTTTAAATTATTTCAAAAATACTACTTTACATTAATTTTTGTTGATCAACTGACTATTTCAGTATTTGAACATAAACCTGGACAATAAACTTGCTCATTGAAATTTTGAGTATCAGTCAGCACTGCTCCATTACAATTGCCATTAAAAGTAGCACCAACACATTGATGATTTCTTGTCTGAGTAGGTAAAGTGAAAATTAACTGACAACTTGCTGAACATGGTCCCCAGCACTAATAAAACCTAAAATTAAACAAGTAAGGCATGCAGTAACAAACCTAACTACAAACAGGCTTTTTTCTGAGAAGTCATTTAACTATTCCGAAAACTGTTTAGGTCACGGAAACTTTCTAAAAATTTGTACTCTTTAAACATAAAAAATAAAACAGAATTTAAACAGAAAAATATAAACCTATTGTTTCTAGAGAAAAGCTGGTAAAAATTTTAATTTAAAAAATTTCCCTAAAGTTTCTCAAGAAGTGGTGAAAATGATAGTTTATCTTAAATTAAATTAATTTTTTTAAAGATAAACTATCATTTTCTCCATTTGTTGAAAAAGTTTCGGAAATTTTTTTTCTTATTAAAACATGAGTCCACACACGGGTATCCCATTAATTTTTATTTTGATTTTGAAAGTAGTCCATTAGTACATTTCAAAACTATCAACATTTAAATCCTTTAATGGTAGCTTTTCAAGAAAACTTAGTTTTATAAATAACAATGTTTTAATATTAAAATAATATTTTTCCATTGGTCATTTAATTGTTTACTTTCTGTAATTGCAACCACGCCATTAGTGATAATAATATTTATTAGTTTCCGATAGGCTTATATTTGTTGTTAATAAAAGAATTGAATAATAATAAAGGCTTTAGTAATAACAGCGAGTATAATAATAAAATTACTGTGTATTTCAATTTGAAATATGCAGTAATTAATTTAAAGTAAGTAATTAATTTGAAAATATAAAAATTATTTCTCAAGAAAAGAAAAGAAATGCCATACTTTGCTAAAGATCATAACGAGTTTTTAAAATGATTTTGTATATGATGTTTGAAAAAAGGCAATGATTTAAGATGCAGTCAAACTAAATGCAGTAATTCATGCCCACAACAAGGAAAAAGTTATGAAAATCTTATCAAGAGATTTTTTTGGAAAAACTTCTCTGTTGAAAACCCTGATCTGCCTAAAATGTTATGTTCAAATTGTAGAAAAAACCTAGTGAGTTTAGAAAAAGCAGATTCAAAAAGCTTTTTAATCACTGTCCTCGACCTAAGTACGAAGGTATGTTTTTTCTAATAAAAAATAAGCCAATAAAAACTAGCTAATTTTTCCATTATTATTATTTTGCTTATAAACAATATTACGTTTGTATTTAAAAAACTAATTTCTTGTTACTTTTAGGTCTTAATACTAGAGTTATTCGAGGTGGGAAATGTGAATGTTTTATTTGTGTTAATGGGCGTACAAACGGTACTAAAATGGCAACTCCTCCACCAATGGTTTTATGTGAAACTAATAAAGATATAGATCACATTCAAAATAATGTGAATATTTCTGAAACCAATGAAAACTTTGTTCTTTGCAAAAGTTGTTTTCAACTTATAGGAAAAGGTATTAAACATCCTTGCACAAATTTAGCTAAGCAAAAGAACTTGGCGCATATTGTACAATCTACCTCACCTGGGCGTACAAACGGTACTAAAATGGCAACTCCTCCACAACTCCATTGTACAATCTACCTCACCTGTAACTAATGCGGTAGTGGTGTAGTGATAGAGCGCTTGCTTCATAAGCGAGAGGTTCTGAGTTCGATTCCCACCACGTTCCTGGTAGTACCGTGCTCAACTTGTTTGAAACATGAACCTTGACGAAACTTGTTTGAAACATGAACCTTGACTAAGTATTTAGTAACGTAGTTAATCCTCCGTTATTGACTGGAAATGTAACAATGAAGATCTTATCAATTGTCAATATACCAGACTTACATATTTTGCTAGACATAGTAGACAAACTTCTCAAACTAATTGAAAAAAATTGTTTGAGAGCACTAATCAAGGATTTCATTTTGTCAACAATTAATCTTGCCAGAGTACATTATCAAGATAAACACAGGCTAGAAGGAAATGGATCCAACAAGTTTCTAAGAAAACTTGATCTTTTTTAAATCTATTTGAATGAGCACAATATTGTTGGTGGAAAGTATATGAAAGCTTTGACAGACTTAAGTGATGTTGTACATGGGTGTTTCGGGAAAACATTAAATCCAAACTACTCTGAATATATTAAAAGACACAAAGTTTCAGAGATCTTGGTACAAAGTTTCACAAAGTTTAAGAGATCCGGGTACAAACATTACTCTTAAAGTTCATATAGTGGAGCCTCATGTGAAAGAGTTTATTATAATGAAAGGAGGAAAGTGTGTATTTAAAAACATTTTAGATTTTTACATGTAAAAGTATTAATCTTCAATATTTCCAAAGATTTAGGGTATTGGACTGAGCAATCATTGGGATCAGTTCATCAAGACTTCAAACAATTTTGGGAAATATGAAAGGTAAGACAACACAACGCTAATTTCAATGAAGTCTTGCAAAGAATTGTCTGCGTGTACAACACAAGGCATTTATAGTTAAAGGGATACGTAAAAACAAAATATATATGTACATATATATATACTTTATAACTTTAGTCAAATGTAGTATTTATGTATTAGTAAATATTTCTTTTTTAAATAAAAACTATTTTACTTAGAATTATTTATCCCAAATTCAAAAATCATTCTATAAAGCCACCCTATTCCTGTAAATTTATCTTATCCTCCTCAATAAAGAAACTAACTTTTGAAACATTATGAATTAGTCTATATTCAAACTAGAAAACCCAAGTTGTTTTCAGAAATTATTTCTAAATCCGATCCACAAAGTGGCAATACAATAGCACAAATAACCAAACAAATTATATATTGTCAATTGATCCACTCTCAGGGGTCTTTGTATGAGTCAGAGGGGTAATAATCTCTAGATTAAACAAGTATTGTAACTAAGTTTTCTCGAAAAGCTACCATAATAGATTTTAAATGTTGACAGTTTTGCAATGTAAAAATGGACTACTTTCAAAATCAAAAATAATAATTTATGGGATATGATATAAAGCCTTAAGTCACCTTCAGGGTACCCGTGCACAGCCAGCAGCCCATTTATTCGAGAATATAAAAGAACTTATAGAGAATCAAGGTTACCTATGTACAACTATTTTTTTTAAGTATATTTAATTAGTAATTTAGTAATTTAAATAGAAATTAGTAATAAGAAATAAATTTAAAAATTTATAACATGTTAATAAGTGATTAAAAAGCAATTTAATTTTGTTTTTATAATTATATAAAAAAAATCACCTTGACAAGATATTCCAGTATTGCAGATTTGAGTTTGAAAGCTTGTTCCAGGACAACCACTATTCAATGTAGCACCAAGACATTGCCAAGTCTGAGTTTGAAATGGAGAAACATTAGGATTCAACTGACAACTTTCTGAGCAAGCTCCTCATGTACTCCATGCACCATAATTACCTATTGTTAAAAAAATTTATTTGCAATAGCTATAAATAAATTTATTTTTCCCTGTGGATATATATTTATATTTTTTGCAAAATAGCATTGATAATTAAAACTTATTCTGATACTGTCTTGGAAAACAGTTAAACATGTTTGCAAATATATATAAAAATAACATATCTCACCTGAACAAGGAAGATTTTGATTACAAAGTTGTTGATCATTTAAACTGACATTATTACAGCCTACATAATTTGGATTCCATATAGAAGCGCCAGTACAAGTTTGACTTCTATACTGATATGGACCATTGACTTGAGTGTTACAGGAGACAGAACAGGCATTCCAAGAACCCCAACCGCTCAATATTCCTATTTTGATATTTTAAAAATAGTTAATATATCAACCATAGAAACCATATAAACATATTTATCATTATTTGTATTACTAAACAAAAATGTAGCAATTGTTATTGAAACATTTACTAATGAATATAATAAAAATAATTAAATAACATGAAATGCAGTTGCATTTGACTCCAAGATCTTAAACATAAAATTTACTTTATGTGCGAAACAATTGTTAAAGGAAAAAATTGAATAAAAACGGTTTCTTTTTTTATTTAACAAGTTTTTGTTATTAAATAATGTAATTTTGTTTTGAATATAATAAAATAAACAAAATAGCATTTGAAATGTAGTTGCATTTGACTCCAAGATCTTAAACCTTTTAAATTAGTCTATAAACAAAAAGTATATAAATGGTTTGGAACAGACCTACCATACCGTTATTATATTTTATACTTTTATTTATATAAAATTATAAAGTATAATATAATTAATTTTATATTAAATTTATACCTTTATTTTGTATTTTATTATTTTGATAAAACCTCAAAAAACATAAAATAAGTTATTTTAATTAAAAGTAATCAAGATTTAAAATCTTGATTACGTGCAATCAAAATAACTCTCCACTATTACAAGCCATAGTTTGAGAACTAGACCCAGCGCAATCACCTCCCAATGTAGCCCATAGACATGGTCTAGTTTGAGTTTGAATTGGAGTAGCAGCAGGATTAGACTGACAAGATTCAGAGCAACTACTCCATGCACTTCACGCACCATAACTACCTGTTTGAATTTAAGAAACCTTTTTAGAAAATTAAAATATTAAATATCTATATAAAAATATTACTTTAAGAACAAATCTTACCTGAACAAGCAACATTAACATGACAAGTTTGTTGATTACTAGTTGTGATACCAGGACAACCCTTATAGTTAGGATCCCATGCTGAATACCCAATGCATGACCAACTTCTTGTTTGAAAAGTTACAGTAACAAGATTGTTACATGCTGAAGAACATGCACCCCAGGAACTCCAATCCGATATCGTTCCCAATTAAATTGTATTTTCTTAAAAAAAGCCATTTAATGCAAAGCATTTCATAAAAACCAAAAAAATAAAAAAAAAACTTAATTTTTTATTTTTAAATTATTTCAAAAATTTTACATTATATTGATTTTTGTTGAAAAACTGACTTTTTCAGAATTTAAACACAAACCTGGACAATAAACTTGCTCATTGCAATTTTGAGTATCAGTGAACACTGCACCATTACAACTGCCATTAAAAATAGCACCAATATATTGACAATTTCTTGTCTGAGTAGGTAAAGTGAAACTTAACTGACAACTTGCTGAACATGCTCCCCATGCACTAATAAAACCTAAAATGTAACTAAAAATATAAGAAAATGCATGCAATAACAAACCTAACTACAAACAGGCTTTTTTCTGAGAAGTTTTTTAAGTATTCTGAAAACTGTTTAGGTCACAAAAACTTTCTGAAAATTTGTTCTCTTTTAACATTTATTATTTGAAGAAAAATATAAACCTATTGTTTGAAGAGAAAAGTTGGTAAAAATGTTAATTTAAAAAATTTTCCGAAAGTTTCTCAACAAAAGGTGAAAATGAAAGTTTATCTTTAATTAAATTAATTTTTTTGAAGATAAACTGTTTTCATCTTTTCATCTAATTAAAACTTACCAGTTGAATATGTTTGCAAATATATTAAAAAAATACAGATATAAAACATATCTCACTGGAACAAGGAACATTTTGATTACAAAGTTGTTGATCATTTAAACTGACGTTATTACAGCCTACATAATTTGGATTCCATATAAAAGCCACAATACAAGTTTGGCTTCTATACTGATATGGACCATTGACTTGAGTGTTACAGGAGGCAGAACATGCACTCCACGAACCCCAACCATTCAATATTCCTATTTTGATATTTCAAAAATAGTTAATAGAGCAACCATAGTAACCATAGTAACCATAGTAAAAATATACAATACTTATTTGTTTTAGTATGTTTTAATTAAATTAGCATAATGTTTTATGTTGTTAAACATATTTATAACTATTTGTATAGACATAAATGTAGGGATTGTTATTGTAACATTTTCTAATGAAATACACTGTGTACAGAAAGTTTAAAAGCACTTGTTTTTTTGTAAATTATGGTGAGAATAGACTGGTACAAAGAGAAAACCTGATGCAAGGTCCGATGTAACCCGATGCAAGGCCCACATTTGTTTTGAAGCCAATTATCAAGAAAAAAAACACAGCTTTGAAAGAAAAAACCCTAAACCGTTGAAATGAAATATCAAACACAAGTAATTAAAGAATTAATGAGAAGAAGGTGTAAATAAAGTTTAAATGCACCTACAAACTTTTTATAATCAAAACATATTAAGATGGGATATGACCACGTTATTTTTGATACATGTTGTAATCACCTTAGCATTAATTCATTAAGGTTTTAAATCATCATGATTAGTATTTTAAGCCAGAGTTTGGTCAGATTTCGTGACTAGTATATGCTTTTTTGTTAGTTAATAATCCATCCAGCTCCAAAACTTTTTGATCAGGTTTAAGCCAGATAGTGCTAGTGAAGGCATGAGTTGAATATTACTTTCAGGGAAAAGTTCGATTAAATGTGACATGAAGTATTGCCATATTTTTATTCAACTGAATAACTGAAAATTGTTGCACTGAAACGCTTTTTACACCATACTTTTTTTTGTTTTGGGCGATTGGTTAATGCTAAACGCTTTCTTATGGCATGAAAGAAATTTAAAACATAGAGTTCTAGTCCAACATTATTTTGGTGGTCTCCTATCAGTTTTAAATTTTAGTTAGTCATTAATAAATCCGACATAATATGTCCCATTTTAAATACTAATTTGAATGATCAAAATTTCCAATTGTATTGTAATCATGATACAATTCTTTCTTGCACAATAATTTATTTATTGTCATACAACTAAACCTCCACACGCGATCTATCGACTTCTAAACTTAAAGCTTATAATCTTGCTTTTGGGTTGCATCTGGTTAGCGCATAAAGCATGTTTACATTTGTGCTGACTATTTTTTTGGACGCCCAATAAGAGATATATTATTGACACTACCAGTAGATAAGTAATTTCTACATTAAATGATGAAATATTCAAGCCTCAGTCAATTTGTCAATTGCTCATTTTCATTTTATGCATGTTAATGAATTGCCGATTGGTTTTCACTGAGACAGTAATTTATTTGGTTATCATTTCTTAAAAGATTTATACACATTAAAAAAAAAAGTGTGTTTGAACTTTTTGTACAAGTTGTAATCTTTTGTACACATTGCTAAGTTCAAACTGAATTCTTTAAAATGAAACATTTTTGAAAGTATACACACTGGTGTTATCAGGATGTAGTTGGGTTTGACCCTGACTACATCCTGATCTCAATCTTGACTCCAACATCTCAAATATAAAATTTATCTTATATGTGAAAATATTGAACTGAATCCAAACTGATTCAAAATGTTTTTTTTTGCCTTTATTTTTTTGTTTAAAGAAAGTTCTTATTCAAGTCGTTATATTGTATTTAACTATTTGTAAATATTTTTTTATTTTAGACAATAAACAAAGCATAGCAAATAATGAAAAAACTGTTAAAATATAACCTGGAAAAAGAACATTACAGTTTTCAGTTTGAGTTAAAGCTTGGCTGTTACAATTAACACCTAAGGAAGCTCCTGAACAGGTACGAGTACTGGTTTGTGTTGGCACAGTATAAACCAGTTGACAAGAAGCTGAACACGCTATGTTGACAAACCCATAAATACACCTGAAACATGAGAAATTGAAAATAAATTTAAAAAAACATGCTTAAAACACCTAAGACTAAAACAGAGAATGAAAATAAAAAAAATCAAAACTTATGATGATCACTAAAATTCCCATTAAATAAAACTTAAACTTTTTTACTTGTAAAAACTTTTTTATTCTTTTTTACTTTTAAAAATAAAACAAAAACAAAAATGCAAACAAGGTACTATCAAGTTTGTAAAAACAACTTAAAAAATTCTATGTGCAATAAAAACATGTTTCACAAAAAAAAAAAAAAAAAAAAAAAAAAATTAAAAACAAATATTTACTATTTGTTCATAATAGTACACAATGACATTTATAAAAGAAGTTTCTCAAAAAAATACAAATTTTTCAGCTTTATATTACAACTACACTTATTACTCGTTTTTATTGCATTTGTAACTTCCAATTTATTTTATTTAACAAGTTGATGATGCTGATGTCTATAAGTCATTATTATTTAAAAATATCATTTTTTATGCTTTAAAATTTATTTGAATACTTTTTTACATTTTCACACAAGATATAACAAATCATATATATATATATATATATATATATATATATATGTATATATATATATATATATATATATATATATATGTATAACATTTGTCTCTTTGTAAAAGGCATTTTTAAAATACACGAATTTCAATATGGGTGTAAGTGAAAAAGAGTACGATACTTTAGTAAAGCATAAAAAAAATTTTTTAAAACAATTTTATTTAAGATTTTAATAAGCTTTAGGTTGCACTTTTTTTTTCTTTGCAAAGTTTTAGTTACCGATACTGTGTACAAATCATACAAATCATAACTTTATTATTATTAATTTACCCTACAAATCATATATATATATATGATTTAGAAATCTTTTTGTGCGCCTTACAAATCATATATGTATATATACACACACACACATTCAAAATATGTCTACATTCTCTCCACAAGCCTAATTTTGTTCAACTTTGTTTAGAGAATAACCATACAAAAAATTGGACCAATCTGAACAGTTTTAGAGGTCGCTATGATTTCATCATTTGTTTGACAATACTCAATTTTATAATTTGGTGTAATTGAACATCTATCTCAACACTGGTAAATAAATTAATGCTTGCTGAAAAGCAGATGCTATATGAATTCACTTATATATCTAAAAATTTTTTGTTGTCTATAATTTGGTGCCCAATTTGTAATAGGCACATGCCTGCAGTATTTCAATAAACAATTTATAATGATTATTTTTTTGTTTCTGGTAACAAATAATTTATTTTCTTATACTTATTATTCTTATATCAACAGATTCATCACCACTTATGGCAGTTACTACAAGAAGCTCTGCAAAGGTATGGCTCATTGGGAAGGCATCTAAGCAGCTCTCATCATCAAGATTGGCAACAAAATGAGATGTCCTCCGTTGTCTCCTCTTTCATCATCTGGAAGAGCATCTCACAATAAAGGAGAGCATTCATCATACTATTCAAGAGCTGATTGTTGTGTGGAATAAGGCAAGAATCCCAACACAAAGAATTGATTCTGGAGAAAGAAAACTTCGGAAATTATACGATTCCTATCAGCTTCTAAAAAAGAATCGAGCTACAGACCTAGAAAGTTGTAGAATTAAAAAACAGATGTTCAAGGACACACTTTATGAGCTTTTTGACTTGGCAACTAAAACCGCAATGGAGACAATAACCATTGCTGAAGATAGGCAATTTCTTGCAATGCAGCGAGAAGATGTTACCAGCTTCAGCATGGTCGGAGTTGATATGAACCTACTGGCAAAGGAAGCCAGAAAGAGAGCTCGAGATCAAGCATTTGATGCAAGGTTATCAAAACAGCAACACTCTAGTGGTCCTGTCACAGCCAACATCAGCAGTTCAGAAGACAGTCGAAACAGCAATAATGACCAGAGTTTTGAGATTCTGTCTTCTGCATTGCAATCTATTTCTTCTACACCAAAGCCAAATCGTCTGAAAAGTATTGTGTCAAGCCCAGAAGTTGCTAGAGCTTTGGACAGACTTTACGCTGACTGTTCAAGAGAAAAAAGATCTAGTAGAGCTTGCATTGTTTGTGGCATTAATTTATGGACGTTTTTGGCAAGAAGCTCCCCTGGCTGCAAATGCTCCGTTTAATGATGCTCAAATGCTGAAACAGTTCCAAAAGTATCCAAACCGCACAATCGCCGTTGCAGCTTTTACTGCATTTTCTCGACACCTTTGGTTCTTCTAAGAACATCTTATAGGTATGGCATTTTTTGATACTTGGCTTGATCTGGATGTGAAGAGGGCCATGGTAGTTAACCTCCAACTGCCTAAAACAACTCTAGCACTGAAGAGAGTAGATTCCAAGAATACCGACTTCAACATTTGTGACTATGAGAACCTATAGTTTATTCGAGTTGTTGAGCAGAGGCCAAAAACTTCATTTCAAAAGATCCTAAATATTGGGAAGACAATGAATCATATCAGAAGTTGGCAGAGAGAGTCCAAAGAATGAAAGTTGTTAATGACAGCGCGGAACGTGGAATTGCATTAATTCGACAGTACAACGAATCGATTACAAAGGATGAAGAACAAAGTCAGTTCCTACTTCGTTTTGTTCAACGTCACTGCCAGCTATACCCTACTTCATCCAAGGCAGCCATGTTGGCGAAAAATGACAAAATTGTTGATTAATAAACATACATTTTCCAACATATTCACAATATTCTTGCTTGATATTACATTTTTGTTTAAAAATTACGAAACATTGAAATACTTTAATGAAAATTGATCAGATGACCTATATTAATTAGATACTTTGCAAGCATTCATATTTACCTGATTTAAATTGTTACTTTCTTTAATTTTGAAATTTGATATTAAATAATAGTGAAAACTTAAATTTTTTGATTTATTATCATAGTGTTCAAAAAGTCAAAATTTATAGCAACCCCCAAATATTATCAAATTTGCTTCAAATTTGGCTACAATATTGCAAATATTATTAGGAACAAAGGCAGCCTTGTGGAGAAATGAATTTCAATAATTTATAATTTTGGACCACCTTAATATATATATATATATATATATATATATATATATATATATATATATATATATTATTTATATATATATATATATATATATATATATATATATATATATATATATATATATATATATATATATATATGTATAAATATATATATATATATATATATATATATATATATATATATATATATATATATATATATATATATATATATATATATATATATATATATATATATTTATACACACACATACAAATAATTCTACCAAAATTACAGCAGTAATTAAACTATTATTGTATTAATAGTTGTAACTACTATTGGCACAAAACAACTATGAACCAAAATATATAGAGAAACAAAGCAACAGAAAACTTTCTGTTAAAAAAAATACCCGGACAAGGTACTTCACTACTACAAGCCATAGTTTGAGACCAAGGCCCAGCACAACCACCTCCTAATGTAGCCCCTAGACATGGTCTAGTCTGCATTTGAAATGGCGTTGCAACAGGATTAGACTGACAAGATTCAGAGTAACTACTCCATGCGCTCCATGCACCATAACTGCCTGTTTTAAATTAAAAAACATTTTTAGAAAATTAAAATTTTAACAAATTTTATATAAAATTCATTTTAAGAACAAATTTTACCTAAAGAAGCAACATTTACATTACAAGTTTGTTGACCAATTGTAGTGATACTTGGACAACCCGTGTAGTTAGGATCCCTTGTTGAATGGCCTATGCATGACCAACTTCTTGTTTAAAAAAGTATATTAACAAGATTATTACATACAGAAGAACACGCACCCCAAGAACTCCAATCCGATATTGTTCCTATATTAAAAAATTGCTTTAAAAAATTTAAAAACTTCAATAAAAGTTTTTTCTTATATTTTATAAATTTAACTTTTACTTTATTCATTAATAAAGTAATATAATATAAAATAATATGATATAAATCTAATAAAATATAATTAAAAAAAACACATATCTAAAAGATATAAATAAAATGCTGTCAGGAAGCGCAACTTGGATAAAATTCCATTGACCTATAAATGTTTAAAGCTGCTTTCATAAATAGTTATAATGTTTAAAGCTGCTTTCATTAATATGCTATGCAATACTTTTTATGCTTATTTAATTTTTTAGTAAATATTGATTTGTTTTTTAAAAGTATAAATTTTATTTATTATCTTATTTGTTATAAATTATTGGCTAAATAGTAATATTCGTTTTTTTTTTTTTAATTTGCTATTTAATTATATAAATATTTAGACCAAATAATTAAATTTTTGCTAATTAATTTCAAAAAAAAAAAAATTTTATTGTTTTTTTATTTGATCACAAAACAATTGAAATAACTTTTAAACTAAAAAAAACAACCTCAAACTGTATTTTTATGTTTATTGTGAATTTAGTTTATATATTTTTTTCTTTGAGATTTATTTATTAAAATAACTTATTATATATAGATTATTATTCTATTTGTTTTTGTACATTTTCCGTAGAATAATAAATTTTATTTAAACAAGTTTTTCATAAAGTTTAATATTTTGCATTAAAATCATTAAAAAAGACCTAACTATTGTGAATGTTTTTAAATATGTTTTTAAAAAGCAACTACACAATAGTATTGACAAAATAATGCTACTTTTAAAACAGCTTAAATTTTTTCTTATGTATAAACAACTATTTTGTCTTTTTCAATAAAATCAACAAGAATAATCAAGTTATATCTTCCAGTACACAACTTTCGAACTTTTAACTTCTATTAACACACACCCTTTAAACTTAAATCTGACAACAAAACCACTATCCAACATTAAAGTATGTAACACACCTGGAGAAGTCAAAATAGCAAAAAATAAATCAATTTGGGGTAAGTACTTGATAGCTGGCTTGATGACAAAAAAAGCAATCTGCACATCCCTAATTGTTTAACAGGATATCAAAGGTCTTTAAATCAAATTCTACAAGTTAAGGCTGTAATAACCATTATCTTTAGCAAAAATAGACTGCACAGCCTCTACCACAACTACATTGACTATCTTATATATAAACTCATTAAAATGTTTAACAAATAGACCTTATATCATTATAAAATCAAGTCAAAAAAAAATTGCAGAAAAAAACTTTATAAATGCATATAAACATTACATCAAAAAATGTTTTTTATTAGATATAAATGTTTTTCATTTGTGTATCATTTAAACAAAAATAAAATATTTGTTTTTTATTACAAATGTCTTCTACCAGACAGTAGCAGTTTATAACACCCATGGTAAGCAATCATTTCTGGCCGTTACTTGACCTAGGACCCCAAGACAAGGCATAGTAAATATCAAATTTATTTTCTGCTTGGCATTTTTTTTATACAATTACATAATACTTATGCTTTTTATGAGTAATAAATTAAGATAATACAAAACTTATGTACCAATTTTATTATAACTTTTTTGTAAATATTGTTGCAAAAACTTGAACTTTTTGCATTTCCTGAGTATCTTTTGGCTGTTCCCTAATAAAAATTTGTTTATAAATTTAATATTTTCTTTACCTTGACAAGGAGTACTTGTGTTGCACTCTTGTGTCTCTAATAAAGATCAAATATAAGATCCAAGTCCAGAGGAACATGTTTTAAACCGAGATGTTGTCGGAGAACCACTGTCTAATCTACGGCTTTCTGACATGCACCCAACTACTCCATTCAGAAAATGAGGCTAATGAAAAAAAAAAAAAAAACTATTATTATATATAACATTGAAAGCACATTTAAATTGGCAATCTGATGTCATTCTGATTTAGGGAGCTGTTCAGTACATACATTAACTAATGCAAGTAGAACATGGAATAGAGCTCTTGCCATGTTAACTGAGCGCTTGGGTTGGGGCAGCATTAAGATTTTTCATTATTTTTTATTTTTCTGAAAAAAAACCATATAGAAACAATTTTTGTGCGGAAAATGTATATTAACAGTGTCATAAAAAAACAGGGCACCATTATTTATTTTAAAAAACAATTAGATTTTTATTAAAAAAAAAAAATTTTTATAACTTATTTCTTAAATATAAAATTAGAACTACTAACGAACTATATACTTTAATAAAACCAAAAATAATTATCAAAAAATTATTTAAACTGTTGAAACTGCGGAAGAAGTAAAAACTTATATGAAAAAACTAAATACATTTTTTGTAATAAGGTAAAATTGATTGTAGCATTAACTTATTTTAATTTTTGGTTTCCAATGATAGATAATATATTTACATCATTTTAATAATTAAAATTAAAAATTAATCGAAAAAAAAAGAAGGTGATGCCTCAAAATGACAAAAGGTAAAAAAAGAGTTCTTTAAAATTATGCTTTATATTTCAAATTATAGTTTTTAACTTTATAAAGTGTTACATGTAGTTTTATATTGTTTTTATGTAATATTTTTGTCTTTATAAAGTTTTACATCTAGTTTTATGTTGTTCTTTTGTAATGGTTTTAATTTATCATATTTTCAAGATACAAAATATTTATATTTTTTATTTAAATAAAATTTTTTATCAATTTTAAATACAGTAGAAAAATATACTTAAATTGCAAAAATGTTAAAGTTAGATGTTAGATTCTGCTTATACAAAAATTCATCTGTTATGAGTAATTATATAAAAGTTATGTTATATGTATATTATATTAACTTATGTGTGCTATTGCTGTGTGTTGTTGTTGTGACGTTGTTTCTTTGTAATCTTTTGAGTTGATAGACATTCAACTTACCTTCACACTGGTGTCTTTTATTTAAAAAAGTAATTAAATTAGATAAATAGGTAATTTCATTACTAGATCTCATTGCTTTTAATCATTCACTAAAAGCCAAGACAAATTATTTTGCAATATATACAATTTGTATTATAAAACTAAAAACTCAATGCCAATACAAAATATTTTGTTATAAATTATTTTATTAACTAAAAGCCAAGACAAATGTTTTATCTCAATTTGATTTTTTGTCTTTAGCTTTGTTCATTAATTGATTTTACTATGAATATTTTAGAATTATGATGTACCAGCATAAATTATTTTCTAAAAGTTAACATGAAATAATAATATTTAACAACTACTACTCTAGTAAATCGCAACAGCTTTTCTCTATTACATTGATTTTCATATTTTTTATATAATGTTTTTCATATTTATTTACTTATTTGTTGCATTTTTTATTTTAGATTCATCAGATGATGTATTTATGTGGTATAGAAGAACAAAATATTGTAAAGTTTTATGAATTTTTTAAAAACGCTTACTAATAATTTTTTAAAGAAATAATATTGAAGTTTGCGTAAAAAGTTTACAACATTTTTTTTTTACTTTTTCTGTGTTTAGCGGTATGTTTATTATTAGAACTGCAGATTTTTAATAATTTTTCTTATTATTATTGCTAATTTATTTGTTTAGATTAATTTTTTTAAATAAAAAAATTTAGAAGTTAATTTTTTTTTAAACATCACCTTGCTGATATATATATATATTTTTTTTAAATCGTAAGATTATTGTATAATTTATGTTAAATGACAGTTTGTTATATATAAAAATTATTTGTGTGTGCTATTTAGAGTAGAGAGAAATTTATATAGAAAAGATCACAAGATTCTTTTAAGATTTTTTGTTACTACTTTCAATAAAAATTGATGATATTAGGCTAGAATAAGATATTAGTTTAGAAAATGGAAATGTTAATCGGCAAGTTAATCATCGCAGAAATGAAAGAGATAGGCTTAGGCAAGATGTAATTAATAATCAACAAAATGCTAGAAATACTCCTAGACACAAAAGCATGCATTGTATATCAAGAGGTAACACTATTCCAGATTATAATTATTTAGGTGAAATGAAATATATTTGTCAGCATTGTGGTGCTAAGAAATTTCCTGATGAAACACATTTTTTATGTGGCCATAATGGAAAGGTAGTTTTGTTGCAACCATTTCCACAAGATTTACAAGATTTATTTAAAGAAAATTATGCAGATGGAAATGCTATCTGAACTTTTTAAACTATATTAGAAATTATAATGCCTGTCTTTTTTTACTTCATTTAAAGCTGATGAAGTTCAACCCATGAATCATGGGCCGCCATATTTTAGAATATGTGGTCAAGTTTTTCATCATACAGGAATCTTAGGCCAAATCAAGATGTTCTGAAGATATATTGTCAACTATACATCTGTGATCCACTTGCAGCAGTAAATTTTAGAATGCAACAACATGGTAATGATCTTTGCTTAAATGATTTAATGTTTCGATTGCAAACTATTATTAGTGAAGAGAACCCATTTGCTCTTGCATTTAAAAACATGGCTGAAGTGGAAGATGAAGAAATTCATCGAGCAACTAAAGAAGGTCGCCCAGTGTCAGTTGTGAAAATGTCTTTACTTGAAGGGCAAGATAGACATCGCTATAAACTCCCTTCACATAATGAAGTTGCAGTTTATTTGTTGGTGAAGATGGTGCACCACCTGCTTCCAGGGAAGTTGTTACTTACCCAAGAGGTCATCTCTTACTATATCAAGTATGTCTGCCAACTTAGATCCTATGGTTTATCCTCTATTTTTTCTGAGGGGTGATGCTGGTTGGCATAATCAATTGGTTCACAACGCTGAATGTGCTAGATTGGTTAGAAATCATGTTACATTATCTCAGTATTACATTTACAAACTTTCGGTTAGACAACTTTTTTCTTCACGCTTTTATGGCAAAATACTGTTTCAGCAATATGCTATTGATGGGTATGTTAAAATTGAAGGCCAGCACCTTGCTTTCATCAGAAATAATCAAAACAAACTAAGAAGCGAGCAGAATGATGTCTTATATGAACACGTAAACAACCTTGGAAATGATCATGTTAGACCAGGGTGTGTTGTAGTTTTGCCATCAACTTAAGCAGGAAGTCCTAAATTTTTGTAATTTTTTTGGTGTTTTATTTAATTTGTCTTAAGGCACGTGAAATATAATTTTGCCAAAAAAATTTAAATAAAAAAAGCAAAAAGTCGTTTCTGGACAACAGACGTTTTTCCTTTGAACATTGTGGAGACACCAGACCTTTTATATTGACCTAACTTTGTTTTAGGACAACAGTCTCTATACCTTTGTGTAGATACTGAAAGAACTAAAAAGGTGTCATACATAACTCATTTTCACAAAACTGGACAACTGACCTTTGTCTTTTGAGGTACAGAAATTAAGATTTAAAGTTTATTTTAGTTTATAGTTTTGGTTTAGTTTATAGTCATTTTTAGTTTATTTTTAGTTAGTTTTAGCTTCAGTTATCTTTTTTCTTACTTTAGACAACTTTTTGGGAGAAATGAGGGGAATAGGTAAAAAAAATTATAATTATATATTTATTTATGTGTAAATATTATTTCATACAATATTCTGAGGTATATTTTTTTGTCTTTAGTGTCTGGTAGAAGCGTTACTGGTAGGGTTGTGTATTATATTTTATATATTTTGTATGAAGAAATATGTTCAATAGGTGGAGGAATTATTTAATAAATGTGACATTTTTTAACTGTTCGTGTTTTACTCATTTTTATTAACCGTTAAGTTTAACCTTTTTGTTTAATTTACTCTCATTTTTATATTATCATTATTTTCAGCATTGTCTTCTGTTACCTGTGAAAATGGTGAGGTTATGTTTTATATTTTGATTAAATAAAATTCCAAATATTTGTAATTTTTATTATATTCTTCTATTTATAATTTTAGAGTCGTTAACATTTGAGAGCTTTTGTAATTTTAGATTCATTAACATTTGAGCACTACAGAAATTATCGCTCCCACCACCCAGGGCCTCTCTTGGAGAGGTTCTTCTATAAGTGATGTAGTAATGGTGGTATGGATGAGCCCTCCTTCAAATGAAGGGCTCTTCCATACCAGAGTGTTGGGAGACACCGAAAAAAAAAAACAGCAACCAGAAGGTTGTAAATGTCTTCTATCTGTAAAGATATTTATAACTTTTTTGTTGCTACTTTTTCTTCGGTGATTTTTTTTATTTCTATTTTTTTTAATTTGTAATTTTTTTTATAGTAATATATTATGTTGTATATTTGATTTGGTCTTTTTTAATTAAAATTTTAATTGTTTTTTCATCAATTAAACAACACCAACAAGCTGCATTATGACAGCAACTGAAGGATGACAACAGGTTACTGAAAAGCAGGTAAATTGTTTTCCAGTTTTTTGTTTATTTTCTTTTATGTCTACTTATCTGTTACAATTTTTATTTTAGGTTTGTCATTTTATATTGCATTAATGTGTCATGCATTAATGCAATATAAAAGATCAAAGTTTACATATTTTTTTAAATTTATTATACACATGTTTGATTGTAAATTAATTTATTTTGTTTGAAACGTATTTGCACTCAATTGCTTAGTTATTTATAATAAACTTGGTTATTTTCAATAAATTTACTTAGTTGTGGGCATTTAACATTTTTAAGAATTTTCTTTTTTAAAGAAAAATGAATCAAGGGGATACCAAAAATATTAAAAACTCCTGTATAATATAAGTTAACTTCATTTTAATCTTAATAATTAATTAAAGTTCATGTTATAAAAAATTTTAAGAGTTTAGATGATATTTTCCTCAATTTAAAGCATGATGAAGTGTTATTAGTTTGTTTCAGTAACTAAAAACGTATTGTGTTGAACTTAGCAATGTCGAGGAAAATGGTTCTGCCTTACATTGATATGACCCATGTCAGTTGTAAATTACTCAAGTAATGTTAAATAGTAATTGGTAAATTAATTTACCTCCTCATACTTTTTATGTTAATTTTACAGATGGATTAATTTTTTCAATTTGAAGGCAATTTTCTAAAAGGGTATTGGTTAAGGTTTTGCAACTTTAAATTGTGGAAAACAGCCACTATAAATTAATAATCTAACAGACCAACCATAACCCGTATTATGGGTTGCTTTCTGCTAGTACTCATAATGTCTTATGTAGAAATAATCAATGTAATACAATAAAAGTATAACTAAAAAAAAAATCTTTAAAAATCGTTTAAAAAATAATTGAAAATTAATCAATGAAATAGTAATTACAATTTGCAGATATTTAAATATAGTACATATATTAATCTAAAATTAACCTATTTGAACAAATATTATAAATAATAATAATAATAATAATAACAATTGTAAATAAACATAACAATAATAATAACATTAATAATAAATAATAGTGATAATAATAACAACAATAATATTGAAAAAAATTGATTTTCTGCTCACTTAATTTAAAACTTATGTGGTTCGTTATGTTAAACAAGTCAAAATGCATTTTAAAGGCTTTGCTACTTGTTTATTTTGTATGGTATAAAAAATACAGTTCGATAATATTTGGTAATGATAATACTTTTATTTAGATATGTTTAATGTACATCAATTAACTGTGTGGCAAGGGTCTAATGTTAATTATTTTAATTATTTCTTATCAAAAAAAATTTCAAACATTTTATTAAAGTTGCTATTAAAACAAGTCATGAAGTTTTTAAATTATTTTGATAATTTGCTAGTTTTAACCACTATTTTTGATATTATAAAATTGAAGTTTTTAGAGTAACTTGTTTGTTTTTGTAAATTTTTTAATAAAGTTTGTTTTTAATAGAAAAAGATTTAAATGTCATTTGTAATACAAGTTTTAGATTTGATTTTAATTTGTTAGTTAGATTTAGTAGGGAGCATGTCGGTCTAAAATTTTTTCAAAAATTAAAAAAAAAATATTTGTAGATTAACACCATCATCATTTTAATATAGAGTTTGAAACTGATATGAAGAACTTTTTTAATTAATCTAACTTTTATCAAAAATCATTAAACATCAACTGTAAGCTTTAGTTTGAGATCAAAAGGGTACCTAATAACTATCTAAGTTTACTTAAGCTTACATAGGATGCATAAAAATTAATTGTAACTGTAATTAGTGTAAATAACTGTATTATATATAAACTATTGTTGTATTGCGACAGAAGGAACGTTGTGGGTGTGTCATTTATTACATTGTATATAACGTTTATAATGTTTATTATACCCTCGGGGGTATTTGCAAATGTATATATATTGAGTAAAGATATTTACAAAGGGGGGGAGAAAAACAAATATAGAATTAATATTACAAGCTATTTCGGCAATGAGTATAGTGATAAAGTTTGCAGATTTGGTGTCGCAATACGATGGTTCGGGTGAGTTTTCAGAATGGATACAGAAATTGGAACTGGTTGCAAAACTTCAAAAAGTTGACGAGTTGCATGTGGTGCTCCCCTTATTTCTCTCTGGCGGAGCGTTTGCCGTTTATCAAGGTCTTAGTGATGAAATAAAAGAAGACTACAAAGAAGTGAAAAATGCACTGACTACTGCCTTCTCTGCTTCTCCGCTAACAGCATACGAAGAATTCGTAAATCGCCGTCTTAAAGAGAACGAGTCTGTTGACGTATATCTCGCAGAATTAACGAGGCTGAGCAAGCTAATATCAACTCACGACATACTATATTGCAATTATAATTATATATTATAGCTATATATATAACTTATAACATATGTTTCAAAGTTAATAAATATTTGTGATTTAGCTGTTATGCATAATAGTAAGATTAAAAAGGATTTTAAAAATTATTAATAATATTATAAAAGTAGATACAATTACTAATTGTTTTAGAAAAAAAAATGTCAAAGCGCCTGTCCTGTTTCATTGATGTTGGTATTCGTTGCATCCAGTACATTTTTGGAGGCCCTGGGTTCAAGATTTTTGTAATTTTAGAAACTTGCTAACTGTTTTTAATTCCTTTTTTGAAAGCAACGTAATAAAATTACAATTAAATAATTAAATTCACGTGGATTATAAATGTATTGAACTTTTATACCATTTAATATTTAATTGTTTAGTTCAAAGAAAACAGCATTTTAACAAATGAAATAGCATTAATCTTGTAATGTATCAAGACTGTTTTTAAGAAAAACTCATCCAAAAGTCATCCATTTGCCTAATTATCAGTTGGTGTTCACCAGAGATATTATTCTCTAACCTGGTTTAGTACAAATACCCTCCACCAACAGTCAATCTTTTTATTTAGAAAAAAAATATATATATATATTTAAGAAAACTTTTAAGAAAAAATTTTATTAAAAAAATTATTTTATAACATACTTTTAAAGTTGTAAGGGTAAAATGAGCATTTTTTGACGTTTATACATAGTCATGTTGTGAAGTGTTGAAAAAAGTTTCAGTGCTGTTTTTTTAAATAACTATTACTTCTAATTTTGACTAAAAGGCAAAATTAAACATTACGCATAATATTTTTTATAAAAAACTCTAACTAGGTCTATAAGAAGAGCATATTAATGAAAACAAGACGTAACAAAAAAGTTGAAAAGCTTTTTTTATGCTTCTTATGAAACTTTTTAAAACTACAACCATGTTTAAAATAAAGATACTCATACGTATTTTATCATTGTTTAAAAAAAACATTAAAGTGCTTTAGATCACCATTTCAACATGTTACAAAGTACGTTACGACCGTCAAGATTTTTCCATCACGGCTTCTAGACTTAAAAAAAAAATTGTTAAAGCGCGAACGATTTAATTCATTTCAAACGATTTACATCATTTAAACCAAGTTATAATATAAATCAATTTTGTTTATTGTTTAATTTACAGTTTGTTTATTCATTTTATTACTAAACTTGTTAAAGTTTTTTTTGAAACTATGAGTAACTAATTTCAAAAAATGATGTAAAGAATTTTTTTTTTTTGGAAATAAAAACTTTTAACAAAAAGGCAAATTTTTTTTAGATCAAACGTTGTTTATAATTTGTCCTGCGACGTTTTTGTTCAATCGATTTCGCGGTTGTTTTTTTATTTACAACATTTTGCGGGTTTTTTCAAATAAATAACAGAGCATATATCACAAACAGCGGCCGTTATATTTAATAACAAAATTAAAATGCCAAAATCAGATGCTGAAAGATCGAAAGCTTATAGAGCAAGAAACAAAGAAAGATAGAAAAATTATCTATGGCGGCAGTTATTGACACCAAGAAAAGAAAGCAAACAAAAAAATCAAGCGAAGGTTTGCAACAAAAGAGCCATCATGGATAACCTTGATAATGTTATAAAATTTAAATTTTTTAACACAATTTAATAGGCTTTATAACCATTCATCGTTTTTTATGTCATTAATTGCGTTATTTGTTGTTTTTCCTTTTTGGCTTTTTTGTTACGACCGTCACAGTTACGACCGTCACGACATAAAACTTAATAAAATTCTAGGAAAACTTCAATCAAAAACTATGAAACTCACCATATAGTAAGTTCAATATGTAGTTGAAGAACAAAGCAAAGGATTTTTTTTTTTCACTGTGTAGATGGCTGCATAAAGATTAACAAAGTTTATTTGTTTAGATTTGTCATAAAGTAAGCGTTACAACGGTTACGCTACGTTGAGTGGATTTTTAATTTAAGTTGAACACTTGAATGATTTAACTTTTGCATACTAAATTGTATAACAGTATTTAACATTTCTGGAAATTTTTATGTAAATACCATTTTTGGTTAATTTTTAATGGCTAAGAAAGCGTCAAATGTTACGACAGTCACTTGCGTGGAATTGCCCATATATAATTAATATATATCGACTGCTTTTAAAATATATATCAACTTCTGACTTAGGTTTGCACTATCCTTATTTTTTGTTCACTTAAAGAATAATGAAAAAACTTTTTCTTTGTCTTCTTTGAAAAAAAGTGTCTGAATTAAAATCAACAAATTAGAAAATATATAAAAAGTTTTTTTATACAACTTTTTATGTTTACATGATACCAAATTACAATTTTTAATTTCATTTATATGGAAAATTGTCAACACTGTTTCAATTACCATCTGGTTACCTAAGATTATATATTGCATTATATATAGCATAACTTAAAATTATATAATTATATATTTCATTATATATAGTATAACTTAAAGTTGTATAATTATATATTGCATTTTATATAGTATAGCTTAAAATTATATAATTTATATATTACATTATATATAGTACAACTTAAAATTATATAATTATATATTGCAGAGCTTGTGATGAAACAGGCGCGATCGCGCCGCGCTTGTGAAATACGCCCATGAACGGTATTTTTAAACCTTCGAAGCGCGATAAACACTGCCCCCTCAGCAAATAACGAGAGTATAAAATCACGCTCGTTCAAAAGTTTGAAAAAAAATATAAAATATTATTTTATTTTCTGTTTGAAGTAATGTTTTTTTTTAATTTACAGTCACTTTGTTTCGTTTCTGCTCCCAAAGCCTATAAAGATAGCGCAAACTGTAGTAATAGCTCTCTAAGAAAAAGACAGAAATATTTATTGGAACAATTCAACCATACAGCTGGTAGTTCTCAGGACTCTAAAGTATGTCAAACAGCTGTAATGTTAAAGTCATATGATAATGATGAAGCAAATAAAATTTTAAATAAAGCCAATATTGGAAGAGTGGATTTAAATGCAGAAGAAATGGTTGCTTTAAAAGCTGATATGGGTATTCCTTGGAATAAATTGAAAACTATGGCTAGGTAAATATAAATATGGAACTTAAAATACTTTTTGTAATTTCGTTTTTTATTTAAAAACTTGTAGTTTATTTTTACGATTGTTTATAATTGCACAACTTATTGCTTGTATATTAATATTGTAGGTGGTTAAATTCGAAAAATATTAAAACTGCTTCAAACAACAAACAAAGAGTTGTTGCAAAAGAATGGGCTGGAAATGATTTAGTTGTTTTAGATGGACCATTTACATTTCAAAATGAAAATAATAATGCTGTTTTTGAAATTAAACTAGCTCCTTGGGCTTTTATCAACGACCTACCACAAAATATAGAAAACCTACTAAATCTTATAGAAAAGTAATAACTCATTGATTTGAGATATTTTTAGTAAACACTTAAATTTATAAATTACTAGAAAAATAAAAGTTAATCTTTATACTAGTTTGTATAAGATAAATATATATATATATATATATATATATATATATATATATATATATATATATATATATATATATATATATATATATATATATATATCTGTGTGTGTGTGTATTTATACAAACTTATATACAAATTTAAATGTTATTATTTTAAGGTTTAACTTACTTAAACATGGTGGGATTATAAAGGATGAAATACATATAAAAATTGGTGGTGATCATGGAGGTGGTTCTTTTAAAATGAGTTACCAAGTTGTTAATCAAAATCAGCCTAACTCAAAATCAAATAGTTTTGTGTTTAGTACTTTTGAAGCAAAAGACTACCGTGTCAATCTGAAAGTTGGACTGTCTAGATATACACAACAAGTTGATGAGATGCAAAAAATGGTTTGGAAGTAAGTTAATATGTCACAGCAGTCACGGTTAATATTTGTTCTGAACAATAAAATATAATATTTCAGAACAATTCAAATTACTTTTTTTTTCTTGAGTTTTCACACATGTTTGGGTGGGTACTTTGTAATTAGTTTTAGGATGTTATTACTGTATCAAAGCTGTAAAATATTTATTCTCCATAAAGTCTTGGATAAAAAATCTTTTTTGTTTAGAAATCACCATTGTCGTGTTTTTATGTTTGGAGATTACGATTTTCTGTGCAGTGTATATGGAATCACAGGAGCTAGTGGTAAGTTTTTTTTCTACTATGAAATAAATAATTATCCTAACAAATCTATTTCTGCAAATGAATAACTATTTTTTTAATCAGTCATACAACACATTATTTATTCCTTTTTTTCTTCATTTCAAGGTCGACACTGCTGCCTTTTTTGTGACATAACAAAGGAAGAGATCAAAATAAATCCTGAAAATCGAAAACATAATGTTTCACATAGAACACTTTATTCTTTAAGAGATAACTTTGAGTCTTTTCAGAGTTTTGGAGGAGTTTTGAAGAATGCAAAGCTATTCAACAATGTTATTGATCAATCTTTGTTTAATATTCCTCTGGATCAAGTAAATTAGTTCTTTTCATTTAAATAATGCTGTTATACTATAAAATTATTACAATTGTTTTTATTAACTTTAACAGGTTGCAGTGCCTGCATTACATATATCTCTGGGCATCTTCTTGAAAATTTTTAATATGTTAGAAGACGAGTGTCATTTAATTGATATAAAACTTGCTGGAGAACTTGCATTAAGTAATAAAACTATTGATAAAGCAGAATTTGACAAGTTTATTTCCATGCATGTCCAATCAAGTCTTTTGAATAGCGTTATTACAGATTGTCTTGAAAAAATTGCTCTTCTCCAAGACACAGTCGGAATACAAGTTTTGCGTGATCCAGAAAGAGCAGAAGATATTTTGAAAATATATAAACCAAGAATTTTTTATTATGAAATGAGAAAAAACGAAAAGGTATTGTTTTTCAGTAAAAAATATGAATCATTAAATTTACTTTAATCAAAATATATAGATAAAACTTGCTTTAAAACAATGCTCAAACTAGGATAATACAATTTAATAAAGAGAATGAAGTTTTTGTTATTTTAAGTTATCAATAATTTTGTTTATTTATACAAATATAATTAAAAGATTAAATGTCTGTAAATTTTGTCTACCTAATTTAATTAAAAACATATTATTAGTCAATAGAACTACAAAGTTTACATGAATGTAACAAACTAGATAAAGTGTCAGGACCATGTATTCAAAAACTAGATGAAATATTGAAAGAAAATAAAGTTGAAAGGCAAGCCTATCATGGGAAATGTTTTGTAGGAAACCATGTTCACAAAATGCTTAAGGTAGTTGTTTTAATACTATATATATATATATATATATATATATATATATATATATATATATATATATATATATATATATATATATATATATATATATATTTATATGCATATATGTGTATATACAACAAACTGTTTTATTATATATATTAAAAAAATGTATTGCATAAAATAATATATTTAAAGCTCAATGTTTATAATGACTTGATTTATGAATTGTTTTGACTTTTTTTGATATTTTTTTATTTATAGCATCAACCATTGCTTGACTTATGCAATTCGATTCCAAAGCTAGTTGTAGACCTTGGATTTATAGATACCAGTGTTCACTTACTATCTATCGATGTGAGCCAGAAATTTAAAAAGTTATTTTCATATTATTCTAAGTGTCATAATATTATGAATAGTTCACACTATTTCAAAGACAATGATATTCAGGAGCTTGGTAAATATTTAACTAACTTTTTCGATTTTACTCTTGTAAATTTTTCTCTTGATTGTAAATTATAATACCTAAACTACCCCTTGTTATTTTTACAGTATGATATTATTGAGTATTATTTTTCTTTCTGTATTGTATAATGGAAAATCTCGTCAATTTTTAGATTTAGCAATCAAAAAACTCATGGAATTTTATAGATTTACATGGCCAGATGCTTCTGTTACACCTAAAATGCATTTGCTTGAAAACCATGTTTATCAGTTTATCGAAAAATGGAGATTAGGAATCGGTGTGTATGGTGAACAAGGTGGTGAAAGTTTACACGCCGAATTCAACAATCTTAATAGATTATTCTGGCATATGAAGGGTTGTAGTTGGCTAGAAAGCACTGTTAAAGAACATTTTTTAAGAAATCACCCTAAAGCAAAAGATATAAAGCCAATTGTAAAAAAAAGAAAAATGAGTTTATAAAATTTTACAAATATTTTTGTAAAAGAATGTTAGAATTAGTTGAAAATTTATTATAAATTTTAAAAGTTTAAAAGAAAGACAAAATCCTAATTTAAATTTCATTTTCAAATTGACATTGATTTTAACCCTTAGGCATAAGTTAGCTAAACCTTACATTTTTTTTAGTCAAAAAAATTAAATAGTTTTTGCCTAACGTTATATAAATAACGTTATATAAATCTCGATTTAAAAAAATGACTGGTCAAAATGATTAACATAAAATTTTTCCTTACAGTATCGAGAATAAGAATATGTTTTAATTTTTATCCAAAAAATTTTCAGTCGCAAGATATTCTTTAAATAATTGTAGGGAATGCTGTTTTTTTTCACTTAAAAACTTAATTATTTTAAGCAAAAAAATGTCTTATTTTACGACTTATTATTATTATTTTTTTTAATTTAATAAAGAGCTTATCAATTATATAATTTAAAAACTTTTTTCATTTTTCTGATTGCGAAGACTAAATAGTCATTTAGAAAGCAAATCAATCACTAAAGTTTTTAGTTTTTACGGAAAACTACTCCGCCATTTTTTATTATTTTTTATATAGTGTAATTTAATGCGCATGCTCACAATAACATCCTACGCTTAAATCACCGTGTTTGGGACAGAAAAAATAATAAGCTTTTATATGGTTTTTTTATAAAATATTTGTAATTAAATTTTTAAGGTAATGATAAAACTTGTTGATTTAACAAGATTTAACAAGTGATTATACTTATATCCTTATGCGAAGTACTTATATAAAATATAAGCATTACGTGACTTGCTTTCTGCACGTGACTTTGCTTTATTAAACAATATTATACTGAATAAAGAAAAAAATATTATATTTATATGTTAGAAATAACATGAAAACTTTTATCTTTACATTTTAAGTGAAATGCTTTTAAATAAAGTAACAAATTACTGATAATAATTTTAATTATCAATGAAAGTTGTTTATAATTTTTTTAATTTATATTATATAAATTATATAACTATTCATTTTTTATAATAAATATTATTTCAAAAAAAAAAAAAATTATTTCGGTTTTATAAATGACTTTTTTAGACAAAAGTTTTTAATGAACTTTATATAAGAATCATTAGAGTTAATAAACTTGAAAAGATAAAAAAATTTTTGTTGAAAAAAATGACAAATGTTTTTAAAAGCCGTTACAAATAAAAAACCTTGATCTTTACTAATGTTTTATTACTATCAAAACATTTTTAAAATTACTGCTAATGATTTTTTATATAAAGTAATAATTAATGTTACACATATTTATATATTTATTTTTATAATTACGTATCTTTTTTATGATAAATGTTAGTTTTAAAAAAAAAAAAATTTTTAAAGGGATCCCACACTGCCTTGACTAGTTGTGTTGTGTATATAAAATAAATTTGTGTATATAAAATAAATTTTTCATAAAAAAAACTTTGGGCTAAACTTTTTTGATTAAAAATATTAAATGTATATCAGCAAAAACTAAAGCTGTCGTTTTAGTCGTAGCCTAACTTCTTCATTTTACTTTAGTAATTCTGTAGATTGTGGCATATATTATAAAGATTCAGAGAACCAAAGTAAAATGGAGAAGCTGAGCTTTAAGTAAAAAACTATTTTAGTTTTAAATTATATATATATATATATATATATATATATATATATATATATATATATATATAAATATACATATATATATATATATATATATATATATATATATATATATATATATATATATATATATATATATATATATATATATATATACATATATATATATATATATATATATATATATATATATATATATATATATATATATATATATATATATATATATATATATATAATATATATAATATATGTATCTTAGTGTTTTTATTTTTTGTGTATATATATAAACAAAAAATAAAAACACTAAGGTATATATATATATATATATATATATATATATATATATATATATATATATATATATATATATATATATATATATATATATATATATATATATATATATATATATATATATATATATATATATATATATATATATAACGCTATTTGATAGCAAAGCAGACAGTATTAAAAAGTTGACCTAAAGCAGACACTTGAAATCTTGTTCCTAAAAACAAAATAGTAATGAAGTTCTTAGTAAAAACATATTATTTTTGCTGTAGAAAACAAATTCTGTAATTAAACTCATTTAGGATACAAAAAAACTAAATAAAAAATTTAATGTCTGCTTTACGTTATATGAAGTATAATTTCCATATTATAGGTCTGCTTAATGTAAAATTTAACGCTACCTTAACGTAAAACATACTTTCATCATAGTCTATAGAAATATACCCAATATATTTCTATAGACTAAGGGTATATTTCTATAGACTATAGGGTATATTTCTATAGACTATGCTTTCATTCAGTGTAGCGTTTTATTATATTTTTGATCTCATTAAGGGTATCTCGCTTGTGATCTTAATGCCATTGTAAAATTGATCAATCAAATCACGAGGTTTTATAGCTACATATAAATAAACAGTTAAAAATAAGTCACTAATTTTTCCTTAACTTTTTGTGCAAGAACTTTTTTTAAGTTTTGTAACTATTATATAAATTCTAATAATTAAAAAGGTTTTATTTCTATATTTTAAAAATATTCTAATTTACGAAAGCCATTTAAAACAGATTATCTTTTATTTTTGATATTTAATAACATTTTGTTTAATAACAGTTTGATATTTAATAAAATAAAACACAGCTACTAACTAATTAAAAATAATCACCGTCCTAGGTAATTTTAAATTTAATCATCTAATATTTTAGTATAATAAGCTCAGACCGTCATCGGACTCTTCTCAAATAGACTTATATTCATTGATAAATTTTAAGTTTCATAGTATCCTCTCAGCGTTCGAACATTATAAAGTTTAAACCCCCTCAATTCGAGGGGGTTTAAACTTTATAATTTTATATACAATTTTATATGGTCATAATTATAGAACGCTGAGAGATAATACTATGAAACTTGAATTTTATCGATGAATATATGTCTAACTGAGAATAGTACACAAAATTTTTTTTATCAATTTGTTGCCCCATTGTATTGGTGGAGGAGGGGGGGGGAAGAAATGAAATCAAAGGGCTTTTTCATTACCAGCCTCCAACCATAGCAATTTTTTGCACAGCCTCATTCTTTGACATAAGCATAAACATACAAATGTTTGCAGTTTGCTCCATGTCTCGAAGTTAGCTATCTCAATTACCAAAAAATCCTGGATCTGTCGCTGTCGCAGTATGCCCTCACACTTCTCTGCGGTATCTAAATGATTCGCAAAATAAATGCGGTTGATATTATTCTCTTTGTTAATATTTCACTACTTTACAGTTACAACAGTCTGCGTCTAACAACTAAAACATTTGATATCGAATCCGTATATTAGATTAATATCAGAAAGCAACATTTTTAGCACAATTAATTGTGCTCAATTTTGAAATACAACAAACAATGTTTTAAAAACGCAAAATAATAGTAAAAATTTTTACTATTATTTTACGTTTTTAAAGTATTGTTTGTTGTATTTTAGAGTTGTTATCAGAAAAAGTTGACTTATTATAACTATTGTGACTTTATGTTAACAATATTTTATCAAATAGTCTTAGGTCATTTATATTACAGGTTCTACATAAGTTTTGAAAAATGTTTCTGTCTTTATTTAGTAAATTATTTAGGTTCAGTCGCTTCTCGACTTGTTATTAGTTTACCAATCTATGCTTTGAGACAGTATTAGTGATAAGTGGTAATTTTTTTTCTCTGAACTATATTTCATTTGTTTTATAAATTGTAGAGGAAGCATCACGATAGCAGAGTTGATCAAGGCAAGTTCATTTGCACCGAAGATCTACTCACACTGAGTTGGCAGAGGTGGGATTCAAACCTTTAAACCTGCTATGGGCGTTTTTGTTAGTATTGAATAATTGCAAGGAATTGTTCAACTAAGCTATCCCAACTTATCTCAACTCTCCCTATTTATATTAAACAGAAATCAACTGAAATTAAGCTTTCATTACTGAAACCCATTAAAAGCTCTTTTATTTTATCTACATGGGTGAACGGACCTGATTTCAACAGCTCTATTAAATATAAAATCACTTGAGATGTAATAAAAAAATGTCAAAGGCGTCTTGTCTATAGGGGCCGTAGGCACCTTCTACATCTGTCTAAATGTGGTGTTTATTTAAATATGTTTATTGTTAGTTTAAACTATATAGACGGAGGTTTTTTCAGTTATTCTATAACTTAGAATACTTTATATAACTACAAAGTATTTAAACTTATTTTTTTTAGAAGAACATTTTGTACATGCACGTGCAATACCGAGAAATTTTACTATTGGAGTCGGAGTCGCGATTTTGTTTAGCGACTCTAACTTCGCTAAAAGCGTCGCTACTCTACGACTCCGACTCCACAACCCTGTTTAAACTTTAGTTAAAATGAGAAAAGTATTCTGCGTTAAGTAATTTTTTGTTAATTTTTTTTTAATAGTTATTTATAGTTTTAATTTTATTAAAACTTTTTCACATTAGTTTTATATTTTAACGCGGCTGTTTCAAGCGAGCTTTACAGCTTCTTGTTCTTTTTAATAATCATTTCTATAATGTGCTACTTAAACTTTTATAACTTTAAAGAAAATTTTTTCTGTAAAAAGAATTTAAAATGTTTTATTTTATAACACTGAACAAATTAAAAAAAACTTTCCTCAATTTTATAATAAACGTGGCAAATGATGAACCTTTTAAATTTTAGTAATTTGTTTATACTTTTTATCTAAAAAAAATCTAAAAAAATATATATTTCAGATATTTATGATCAAATGTACACATTGTAAGATCAATATGAAAAAAATTTTTTTTTTTTTCACTTAAACCAAACGTTAACTGAAACAGCCATTACTTAAGTCAGTAAAGCAAAACAACATTTTCGCAAAGTTCAAAATCCATTACAAAAATAACTTAAAAATCCGCGAAACTTTTTTTTGTTATTTCACTTATTTAGCCGTACAAATATTTACAAGTTTCGTGTTTTATAATATATATAAAAATGGCAAACTTTGTTTGTTTCATAGGGTAATTCGGGGCAGTATTGAGACTTAAATTAATTATTTTTTGTGATAATAAATATAGCTCATTATTATCAAAAGATAATAAATATAACTCATAAAAAGTATGGTAGCTTTAAAGCTACTGTATATTTTACTATATTTAAGCTAATTTTAGCTTAAAAAACCAATGCCTCATTTAAATTACTTTTATGTTTTTTATACTTTTATTTAGGTGCCCCAAGAAGACCTAACGGTCTTGTCACAGAGCACCGCGGAAGTGCATTTAACCAGGAAGTTAACGGCTCCTTCCTTACCGTGACGCGAAAATATGTCCAAGGCTCGTTTTGAACCTAGATCTCTTGCTTATAAAGCAAGCATTCTAACCACTGCGCCTCGGCCACATGTTCAGCGAATCTTTTGGAACCGAGTATTCATTTTTAACTTCTAATCGTCATAAATAACCATAAAATGTTTACAAATGGTTTTTTGATGTTTTTTGAAGGGAAATATTTATGCTGGTCTATAAACTTTAAAGAAAACTGAATAATGGATTGCCTCATCTTTCCAACAAAGACTGCGTGTTAAAAACCTAAAGTTCTTACATTACGAATCAAATAAGTTAACTTTTCTTTTTGGGTAATGAATAATAAAGAAATTATTTTTCTAAAATAATCAGCACAAATCTGGTATTTGTAAGTATTAATTAAGACTAAGATTTGCATTTATTATGATTTCGCTATGAAGCGAATTAAAAAATACTACGGTTTTACTACGTCACAATAAAACTAGCTATTTTTTCATTAAATAAACTAAATATTCCAAAAAACAGGTTTGTTTAGCATTGCAAGTAAAAATATAAATTAAATCCTTTATAATAATTTAAGATAATGATTATAACCAAATTTCTTTAATCCTCTTTGTCTCCAGAGAAGAATAAAGAAATTTGCCTTATGTTTCCGTTGTCTCATTCTGCCCCGAATCACCCTACTTCAGAATTTGTCTCGCCGAAACAGTTGTTCCTCTAATTAAAATTCATAAGATAATTGCCGGGGACGTAAACAGATTTAAGATTACGTCATCACTTTATAATAATTTGACAAAAAATAAACACACTTATTGCAAAACATGCTTAGTTTGAAAATATATTGCGTAACAAGAGGTAAAGATATCTAAAAATTTTTTTATTTTATTTTTTTTAAAAAAAGGCATTTTTAACTACCATGGTATTGACTCACCCCACATGAAGAAGAACTCCAAGAAACTGCCGCATATCTACTAAATTTATTGATTTCCAATCTTTAAAACGCCAGCTTCTTCTGAGGGGTTCATCTTTCCATTGATTTGAATTTCTAGTTGGATTTGTTTCAGAAGATGTTTTGTCAGACAAAATATTACTTATAAGATCTACCTGTTGAGCTTTGCTTTGATTTTGTCTATAAGCAAGACCACCCATTGTTCTTTTGGGCGGCATTAAAATGCTCTTTTCGGCGGCATTAAAAAATGACTACCCATGCTCTTTTCGGCGGCATTAAAAAATCTTCTGCATTGGCTCTTAGATGAACGTCTGTAAACTGATTGCTTCACTTTCTTCAGTGTTATTATCTTCAGAACCTGGTTCTGATACAGTCAAGCTCGAAGACGTAGTAGTATAAGCGAAAAATGAATCCGAATCTTCAATATTATCATCTTCACTATCCTCACAATCTTCCATAATCATATGTGCTGATCCAATTGTGGAATATCTGTGTTCACACTAAA
The DNA here is from genome assembly GCF_038396675.1 of Hydra vulgaris. Classification (NCBI taxonomy): domain Eukaryota; kingdom Metazoa; phylum Cnidaria; class Hydrozoa; order Anthoathecata; family Hydridae; genus Hydra; species Hydra vulgaris. The sequence goes on along the minus strand of NC_088921.1, from coordinate 1,838,316 downwards.
ATGTTTTTTAATATATTAAAAAACATTTTGTAAACGTTGCGTAAATCAAATTTTTTTCACTTGTATGCACCAGCAATACAGTAATGGAATTAAAAGGTCATTGTGTTATTTGTCAATACACTATAAACAGAAAGTCTGTTATTAAATTGAATCCGTGCATTTATTTCACTAAATTTGTTTACATCCACTTTTGAAAAAACCAGAACCACCTTATCCAATTTGTAGACATGAAATCATACAACCGAATAAGTTGAAAGAAAACATTATGTTTTATCTTCATCGAATGAGTTATTGAATGCGCTGAGCGAAATGACGACCCAATCGCAACCTAAAGTTTGCAACTCTGGCGCAAAACTTTAGGTGTCAGATATAAGACAGTATAAAATTGGGTCCTTAGCGGAAATTTAAATTTCCTTGGAACATATGGAGTTACCGCCAACCACAAATTTTTTCATCACTTTTTTCATCACTTTTTTATTTTATTGATAATATATTATTATGTATTGAATACCAACCCATTTGGTTGATTTTCAAAACATAATAACTCGGCCAAATTAGGATCAAACCTAATATTACAAGGTAAACTAAAGCAACAAAATTAAAAACAAAAATAAATTCTTTCTGATAATCTATATTATATCAAAATAATCTATATCATATATCAAAAATAACTTCTTTCTGATAATCTATATTATAAACATTTCTCAATTACAACTTTTATCATCTCAATTACATCTTACGATTTCTTATTTACAACTCTCATGTTCTTTATTACATCTAACATTTCTCAATTACAATTTTCATCTTCTAAATTACATCTAACGTTTCTTAATTACATCTTCCATGTTCTATATTACATCTTACGTTTCTCAATTACAACTTTCAAGTTCTCAATTACATCTTGATAAGGTGTAGTCACCGCAATAAGTTATACTTATTACGGTGTTTTGAGTAAACTTGTACTTCGGCACTGCAGAAAAAATTTCTTCTCTATTGCCAAAGTACGAGTATACTCATAATGCTTATTTTTTGTCAGTTATATTCAGAATAAAAAATACTATAGAATTATTTTAGATTAAAAATATTTTATTTATTGAAATGTTGATATCAATGAGAATGAAACCGCAAAAAAACGCCTCGGCAAAAATTAATCATTGCAGACATTATGGCTCGGCAAAGAAACTAAGCATAGTTTAAAATAGCTCGACAGCGAACTTGTTAAGTTACTGATCAAAAAAGTTAGGTTCTATATTTATAAATAACAAAATTTAATATATAAATGCTATAAAATTATATATTTATAAAAAAATAAACCCCGAGTAACTTAATAATATGATAGAATAGACATTCATAAATAAATATTCCAAATTTCAACCGTCTTGCATAAATTAAATTTTAAGATACCTCAAAAGCAACAAAATAACGTATACCAAAAAAACCTTTTTATAGTTGCTATGTGAACAGTGATGTAAAGACAGAGTCGGTAGTCCGGAGCCCAGGAGTCTCTGTTTTTACCCGGCATCCGGAGGTTCACCCTTCGTAAAAACTGTTGGCACTCCGGCACTCCGGATGTTTTTTAAATTTTACTTCAGCATATAAAATCAAAAAATAAACGTTGCCAAACGAGCCCTTAATTACTTCTATAAGATTATTAATTTATTATTATTGCCAATAGTAACGTTTTTTTTTAGCCAAAAGCACGACCGTATTGAATTACGTTACGTATCGCAATTCTTCCGGCATATATATTATTTAAAAATCTGCATCGTGTTTACGGCACATATCGTTTATAGCATAAATTGCTTTTAAAGAATATAAAAGGCGAATCAAAACATATGTGGTGTACAAAACCTTTGGTGCACACTGATAGCTAGATGCCGAGTTATGCATTCAAACCTGCGTTGATGCCATTAAAAAAGTAGTATTTTTCTCGCGCTTATTTAATGATATTATGTAAGTAAGATTGTAATAAAGAAAAAAAAACGTTGTTTAGCCTCCTCCTTTATCAATGATATTATAACGTTTTAGCATGTATCCTACTACATTACTAAAAAAGGTATTTTATCATGACTTAGAGGAAATGTTTTTGGTACTTCTGTATCATGAACAGTGTTCATAATTTTTTCTTAGCCCTAAATGTGCACGATCATCTAACTCTGTAAAAACAAGTACCAGTTTCTAGTTAGTAAGTTTTTTTAAACACAGTTAGGAAGTATCATTTTACAAGTGTAGCAATTGACGTCTATTAAATGCGTCGTTAGAATAAAATTCGTAATATTTTTTAAGTTTTTCAAAACTACACTTTTTCAAGATGTAATTGAGAACTTAAAAGTTGTAATTAAGAAAATTAAGATGTAGTTGAGAAATATAACATATACTTTAGAAGTCGCAATATGTAATTAAGAAACGCAATATCTAATCTAAAAATTTTAAAATGTAATTGAGAAACCCAACTTGTAAATAAGAAATCGCAATATGTAATTTGAAAAACAAAAGTTGTAATTAAGAAATCGTAATATGTACATGGGAATACATTATTTGTAATTGCGAATTCAATGTAAGCTTAAAGGTCATTATAAATGATCTTCTTGGACATGCGTTTTAATAAGTTCATAATATCAAATTTAGCATTTGTAAGCACCAGCAACACAATAATAAAGTAATAGAATTGAAAGATCGTTGTGTTATTTGTCAATACACTATGAATAGAAGACTGTTATTAAATTGAATCCGTGCATTTATTTCACCAAATTTGTTTACATCCACTTTTGAAACAATCAGAACCACCTTTTCTAATTTGTAGACATGAAATACGTACAACCGAATAGGTTGAAAGAAGATATTATGTTTTATCTTCATCTAATGATAGAAGAAGAGCAATTGAATGTGCTGAGCGAAACGACGATTGCGTAACTCTGGCGCAAACTTTAGGTGTCAAATATAAGACAAAATACAATTGGGTCCGCAGCGGAAATAAATTTTTATTGGAAGAGTTGGTTTTAAACCAAAAAAATTAACCGATGATCAAATCGAAGAAACACTAATATGGATTGAAAGTGACTGTCAGTTGACATTGGTGGCCATTAAAACAAGGATATTAAGACAACTTAATATTAGCGTCAGCACAACCACAATTGCCAATTACCTCGAAGGCAGACTATTTTCATTTATAAAAGTGCACAAGGAGTCTACTACAATGTTTAGTAATGAAAACAAACAAAAAAGAGTTGAATATGTTAGGAACATTAACGAACACATCACAAATTGTCATCAGATAGTTTGGTTGGATGAAACAAACTTTAATCTTTTTTTGTAGAAAAACGCAAGGACGTGTCAAACTGGGGAAAAGAGCAATAATGAAAATACCTTCTTCAAAATTGCAAACATACATTTGATTGCAGCTATATCAACAACAAATGTCGTTATGATGGAAACTCGCAGAGGATCATTTAAAGTAGATTCTTGTAACGAGTGGATGTTGGCTTTGTTTAACCAGTGGGTTACATCCGGGAATCGTTTAGAGGATTTGGTCGTCGTAACAGACAATGGTCTATGTCACGCTCGTTTGGAATGGGTGTCTGAAAATTCACTGGCTCAGTTGTTACAATTAGGACCCTACAGCCTAATGTTAAACCCAGTGGAAGCTATCTGGTCCAAAATAAAAATAAACGTTTAAAATGTTATTCGCATTCCATCTGTATTCGGTGCTGGGATTATGGAACAACGAATGCAGTATTTAGAAAGAATTGTTACTGCGGCAAAAAGTACAATAATGGTAGGTGATTGTACACGCGCTGTACAATATGCGACCACGCATTACGCAACGATTTTAAATATGGAAGACCTTAAATTACAAAGTATATTAGGTCTATTATTATTACTTTTTTTTACAACTTCAATAAATTTACACATCGTTACGTTACAACTAAATGACATAATATAATGCAACGTAAAAAATAAAAAATATATGTATAACATAATATTATCACGTATAACATATCATAATAAAAGTGGTTTAACAAGTATAAATAAGTATAACGTAAACTAATGGTGTTTCTTATCATAAAAATTATCAGTATTTTAAAAAAATCAAAATCAAAATGAGAAAAAAAAAAGATAAGACAAGAAATTTGTTGTTACTTTAGATATATACATGTTGTTGGAAAGGAGAACTCGTAGAAGTCTAAGAAGACTCATCATCGAGTACCTCTTTAAATGGTTAAATAAAGTCTATTTTATATGTATATATAGTCAAAAGTGGTTAAACAGTATACAGTCAGTGATACCCATAAATATTTTAGCATAAATTTTGATGTTAAGTTTAATACATGTCAATATAATTGTTGATATTAAGTATGAGGTGTTTTAATTTTTTTATCAAGTTGGCAGAATTATTTAATACTTTAAGTTCTATACTTTTTGATATTATTTTGTTATATAGGTACGGAACCCGGTAGGAAATATAAAACCGTGAGAAATTTGTTGTTCTTTTCGGCAGTGAGAAGTTGCCTGTTGCTCATGTTATATATCTATTAAAGCTAACTTGAAAGAAGTTATCTAAAAAATGTGATGGGACTAGTCCAAGTTTGTATTTAAGCATGAATAGTACGTTTTGATAGATGTTCATTAGGTAAACATTTAGAGCATTCAAGGTTTTCAATAAGGGTTCAGCATGGGTAAGTTTATCTTTATTATAAACTAATCTTGATGCATGTTTTTGACTTATATAAATAGTACTCAATTTGGATTTGTGTGTACTTGCCCATGTAATATTAGCGTACGTAAGATAACTTTGGATGTAAGAAAAATAAAGGGATTTAAGATTATGTTGGGACAACATAGGTCTAACCTTGTAGAGTATCCCAATATTTTTTGAAATTTTGGTGTTTATTGTACTTATATGGGCTTTCCAAGATATATTTTCGTCAATAAGTAACCTAAGCAATTTAGTTGTTTCGGTTCTTTCAATGTTTACTTTATCTATTTTTAGTGAGGGAAGGATAGTTGGTATATTAATTTTTTGGTTTTTGGAATGAAACAGTATGTATTTTGTTTTTTCTGCATTTAGTGATTATTTAGTATATATATTTAAGCTTTTAAGCTCTTTGTTCATACATTCATAACGATCTTTGATTGAGTTCGAGGAATAAAATAAGTTTGTTTCATCGGCAAACATAATTACATCAAGTTTATCCGATGCTTTTGTAGGGTCGTTAATATATAGAAGAAACAGAAGAGGTCTAAGATTGGAATCTTGGGGTCACCGATATTAACTCTTAGTAGTTGTGAGTGTTTATAATTATCTGAAAAAACACATTGTTGTCTGTTGCTTAGACAGTTCTTTGTTTTTGAACCAGTTAAGGGTTATTTTTTTTATCCCATAGCTTTCCATTTTTTTAAGTAAGATATTATGATTTACAGACAGACGCTTTTGAAAGGTCTATAAAGATGCCTAGAACAAACTGTTTTTTTTTAAAAGAATCACATAACTAGATCTAGAATTGCGTGTTCAGTTGAATATTGTTTTTGGAAACCGAATTGCTTTTTATTTAGAATTTTATTTTCGATTAAATACTTATACAATCTGTTATAGATTACTCCATCGAGAAGCTTAGAAAAGGTAGGGAGTACTGAGATAGGTCTATGATTATTAACTAAGTATGTTTCACCTGTTTTAAATATTGGTACTACTTTAGCTACTTTAAGCTTGTCCGGTAAAACTCCTGTTTAAATTGAAGACCTAAAAATTTCAAATATAGGTTTATTTATCGATGTAAAGACATTTGCCACTACCCTACTACAGATATCATCTATACTATATAAATTAAATAAGACTCCAGTCTTATTTAATTTTAAGGAATTTTTTCGCTCTGGGTATCACTTAGGTATGATTTGAATGAGATGTTAGGAGACTTAATTTTTGAGGCACGATTAGGACCAATGTTAACAAAAAAATCGTTGATTTTTTCAGCAATCGTATTTTTGTCACTGTACTCTATATTATCTATGATTATTTGAGCAGGCAAACTATTTGATTTTACTTTTTTTTGCCCAATTATTTCTTTTATAGTATTCCATGTTTTTTTAATGTCACCAGTTGCATTTTTTATTTGGTTTGAATAGTAATTTTTCTTCTAACTTTTTTTTTATTTTTTCAAATAAACTTTTGTATTGTTTGTAAGTATTTAGATTTTTTTCATTTCTATTTTTTAAATACTTGTATTTAAAAAATAGAAAAAAATAGAAATGTATATAAAGTTTTTTTTTTTTTTTGAAGATTTTTTTTATACCGCTGGTAATCCATGGACATTGTAAGTATTTTACTTTTAATTCTTGTTCTATAATTGGGAAGTGATTATCATAGTGCTTTAATAATTTTTCTATAAATTCATTATAAGTGGAGTTGGGTACGCACAATGATGCATTCTTGGTAAATCCTATCCCACCTTACTGCCGATAGTGAGTCTTTAAACTGTTGATTAGTAAAATTATTAATTTTTCGTTTATAGACTTTGATTTTAGAGTTATTATTTTTTGTATCTTGAAAAAAGGAAAAGTAAATCGGAAAGTGATCGGATATATCCGTTTTGATTACACCTGGTTTTAATGAAGAATCATATAATGAATTAGTCAATATGTTGTCTATTGCAATGATTGAATTAAATATTACCCGGGTTGGTTTGTTTACTATAGGAAAGATGCAGTGTTGAAACATTTCGTCAAAAAAAGTTTTGGTAACAGCATCTTCATCGTACTTTAGACAGTTTATATTTATATCTCCAATACAGAATAATATTTTATGCTCTTTGTTATTTTTCAGAAATATTTGTTTTAGGTGATTTGAAAAGTTTTTTATATTACCTTCAGGTGGTCTGTAACAGGTGGGCACCAGTATATTTTTTAATTTTTTGTTTATTATTTCAATTTTAAAGACCTCACCATCGGCATCAGAAACCGAAAGATCGTCTCTAATTTTAGTTGTCAGATCATTATGAATATATGTTATAATTCCACCTTCTCGTTTTTGAACTTTTCGCTCATAAGATATTAGTTTGTAGTTCGGAATTATTAGGTTTGAATTTATTCTGGATGATTCGTCAGATCACCAAGTTTCTGTTAAGCAAATCATACTGAACAAATAGTTACATTCTATAAGAAAATGCTTTAGTTTGTCAACATTGTTAACTGTACGTCTTATATTTATGTGTATCACCGTAAAGTTACTGCTTAATGATTTTAATTCATTTTTAAAAATTCCTAATTCAAAAACCCGCGAGTTAAAATTATTTTTATTAAAAAAATGCATATCTGGTTGTAAGAGTTATCAAGTAAAAAGTTATTAGCCGATTTGAAAACATTAAAGTGTTGCGTTTCGTAATCTATTGTTTGTTTAGCCTTTAGTTAAAAGAACTTACTTTGTTTCGATCGCCTAAACTTACGTAAAACTTTTTCTTAATTATACGCAAAAATTTTCTTATTTTCTAAATTCACGACAAAAAACTTTATTAAATTTAAATTTTGCATATTGTTATTACTTTGGTTGTAAAGATTTTTAACTTTTCCCCAAAGTTTCTTTCTCTCTTTCATCGTCTCTTTAGCAAAGTCTTAATTTATATATATTCCACTTCCTTTAAGGTTTTTAAGTGAACTTAAATTTTTAATTTTATCTTGGTAGTTTAAAAGTTTCACTACGATAGTTCTTAGTGTTTTGTCTTCTTTACACGACCCAACTCGATGCGCTCGTTCCACAATAATTTCAGTTGAAATTTTAAGGTTGTTTGTAAATATTTTTTTCACAGATTTTTCACAACCACTCCAACTTTCTCTTGGTGGATCTTTTAGACCATCGACTCTAATATTGTTTCGACGAGAGCGGTTTTTTAAGTCAGTATTTTTCTTGTTTATATTTTTAATTTCAAGATCATATTTCTTCCTTATTTCTTTTAATTCTTCCTTTATTTTTTCTTCTTGAAAGTTGAGACTTTCCTTCCCATCGTTTAAGTCTTTTTCAATATTTCGCATGTTTACTTTGTTTACATTTAATTCATTTTCTATTTTGTCGAGTCTGTAATTATTTTTACATTTCCACTCACTATTTGTGTGAAGTTCTTTTCTTCGTCTTTTAATAACCTTTCTGTTTCTTTAAGCAAAGCTCGTTTTTGTTCTTCAAACTTGTTTGTAATAACTTTTTCGATATTTTTGATCGTTATTTCCGTTTAATAATTAATATTTTTAATTAATATTGAAGAGCAGCCAAAAACACGTGCGTTCACGGCAAAAACTATTTAAGAAAAAAGGTTATTATTATTATTACTATTTATTATTATTATTATTGTTACTATTATTGTTATTACTATTTATTGTACCGCAACAAGCTATAGCATGTGGAACCAACTCTGGTTTTGGTGGCCTACATAAAAATTTACAAATTTTTTTTTAAATAAGTTAATTAAATGGGAATAAAGCCAATTTCATCGTTAATCAGCTTCAAGGTTTTCAGATTCGAAAAATTTGTCCAATCTTGCTTTGGAACTATTTACAGTTGTGGCACTGACTATGTTTTTAGACAATTTATTCCAAGTGTTCACCACACGATTTGTAAAAAACTGATGACGCTCTGATGACGTTGTTCATTGTTTTTTATTAATTCTCTAACTAGCCTAAAGTTATGACGTCACGTTCAATTTTGATTTAAATTTCCTGTATGAGAGCGAATTTACGTTACACCAATTTAAAATATCGAAGCCATTTATTTATTTTAAAACACTGTCTTACGTCACCTCGAACTCTACGGTCTACAAGAGATTGAATATCCAAAATTTTTAATCTTTTTTTGTAATCCTTACAAATTAGATTACAAATTTCAAAATACAAAGAACTTTGTATTCTTTATACTTTTCTCAATTACAACTTTTATCTTCTCAATTACATCTTACGATTTCTTATTTACAACTTTCATGTTCTAAATTACATCATACTTTTCTCAATTACAACTTTCATCTACTAAATTACATCTTACGTTTCTTTATTACATCTTCATGTTCTAAATTACATCTTACTTTTCTTAATTACAACTTTCAAGTTCTCAATTACATCTTGAAAAGGTGTATCATAAAACTTTATATAAATTATAATTAATTTTTTCTAAACTTTCTTAAGTTCACTCTTAGTAATAGAAACACAGTAAGTAAATAGTTTAACTGAGTTTTTTTTTTCAAAAAACCAATAAAATTAGATCTATTTAAAATTTTCTTTTCAAAAAATTTTAAATAGTTTTAATTTTATTGATTTAATTAATACTGAATTTTTATAAAATATTTTTAACCATGACTAGATTAGTAAAATAGGCAAGGAGTATTATTTTACTTAAGCATGTTAAACAGAACCATGACTAGGTTATGTTTAACCTACCTAATTTTATTTTTTAATTTAACCGAGCGGATAATTTTAAAGATATTTGGGCCCTTATGATTAGTTTTTTTTGGGGGCTTCCAAGCCACTTGCCACGACACTGATTTCAAATAACACGAAAGGAAGAAAAAACACATGCCAAGTGTTTTCTCTAAAAACCTAAACAAACCAAGTGACTTGGTTTGTTTAGGTTTTGGTTGATTTGCTAATTACAAAATGAAAGGGTTAAATCTTTAAATTCAACATTTTATAAATAACAATATTTTAAAAATACAACTTGTAACCAATTGCAAGTTATAAAAAATTAAAATACTAAATATTGTTCTGTTCTTTTAAGAACATCGAGCACTCTACTTTGTAGAATACATTTTAAAATTGTTTAAATAAACAGTAGCGTCCAAAAGTAATTGGACAAACACCTTTTTGATTATATTTTCTCATTAAGTAAATATTTTTAAATTAAATTTCGCGTTAGCGTGTCAAATTATAACTACAATTATGAAAAACAAAACAAAAATTCCCTTTTGGGAGTAATTACTCAAAATTTTGCTAAAATAATGGAAATGATTGGCTCAAAAGTAATTGGACAAACTAAATTCTAACAATGTTGATATAACTTAAACTATTTTAACTTCCTTTTCTGAAGCCAGATATTTATAAAAACATTCAATGATCAATAATTTGCAATGGGACATAATAAATATTTAAGCGAGGCAGTGAAAAAGTTGATCGTACAAGCATTTAATAACGGTAAGACTGTGCGACAAACTTCAATCGATATGAACATTCCACGATCAACAGTTGGTTATACATTAAAAGTTTTTCAACAACGGAGTCACTTCCAAGTTTCAACAAAGTCAGGACGCCCGAAATCAATAACTTTTCGCCAAGATAATGTTGTAGTAAGATCGTCAAAGGCAGATCCGCGCAAGAGTGCTAAAGAAATTCATAGAGAATTTACACAGTCACATCAAATTTCTTGCTCTTATGCAACAGTAAAGCGTCGCTTAAGACAAACAACCTTTTTGGTTGTTTTGTCTTAAGCAACGTCGTCCTGTTAAAAAACCTTTTGTTTCTGCAAAAAATCGTAGAGCACGGTTAAAATTCGCTAAAGAACATCTAAATTGGACAGCAATTCAATGGTTTAAAATACTATGGAGTGATGAGTCAAAGTTTAATATGTTTGGTTCTGATGGTATTAAATATGTTCGACGTCAAATAGGTCTTCGAAATAATGTTAAGTACCAAGTTCCTTCAGTAAAGCATGGTGGTGGTTCAGTAATGGTTTGGTCATGTTTTAGCCGTGATGGAGTAGGTCCAATCTATCGAGTTCAAGGCATTATGGACCAAAACATGTGTAAAGAAATAATCAAAGATATAATGCTGCCACATGCAAAAGACAAAATGTTGCGTGGTTGGACTTTCCAACACGACAACGATCCGAAACACACCTCCAAGCTAGTCACGGAATTTTTAGCGCAAAAGAAAGTTCGTATCTTGGAATGGCCGTCACAATCTCCGGACCTGAACCCAATCGAACATCTTTGGGAACATATTGAGAGAAAAATTAGTGCTCAGAAACCATCTAATCAGCACGATTTGTTTGAGTTGATTAAGCGCACTTGGGAGGAAATACAAATTGATGTTTTAATTAATTTGGTTGATTCAATGCCACGTAGATGTAATGCTGTCGTTGCGGCAAAAGGTTTTCCAACGAAGTACTAGGATTATGCACAGATTATATACATTATGTAACAGAATATAACACCACGTAACATTATATGTATTATTTAACAGAAATCTTCATAAAAAATGCTGAAAATTTATCCTTTGTTGAGAAAGTTTTATTTTTAAACGACATATTTAGTTTGTCCAATTACTTTTGAGCCAATCATTTTCATTCTTTTAGCAAAATTTTGAGTAATTACTCCCAAATTAGGATTTGTGTTTTCTTTTTCATAATTGCGGTATAATTTGACATGCTTATGCAAAATTTCTTTTAAAAATGTTAACTCGATGAGAAAATATAACCAAAAAGGTATTTGTCCAATTACTTTTGGACGCTACTGTATATTAGGCTCCTTATTAACATTTGTTGAGCACTCTTAATTGTATTTTAACATTCCATGTAAATATGGAAACTAATAGTTTCACTTACTCGTTGTACCTACACTAGATGAAAAAAGTTATACTATTTCTTTGATTGAAAAAGTTGAGCATTTTATTAAAAGAATTAGTTAGAAAACCCATTTTTTCTTAAAACCAAATACAAACACAGATGATGTATTTAATAATGACTAGGTTATGTTTTACCTACTTAACTTTATTTTTTAGTTTAACCGAGTGGTTAAAATTTTAAAGATTTTTGGGCCCTTATGATAGGTTTTTTTTTTCAAGCCACTTGCGACGACACTGATTTCAAATAACACGAAAGGAAGAAAAAACACAGGCCAAGTGTTTTGTCTAAAAACCTTGACATATATATATATATTTTTTAATATTGTTATTTTTTAATATTGTTATTATTATTGTTGCTATTGTTGTTATTATTACTATTAATATTATTGTTATCATTACTAGTATTATTATTAGTATTATTATTATTATTATTATTATTATTATTATTATTATTAATAGAATTGTTATCTTTATCGTTTGTATTATTATTATTTTGATTATTATTACCAACAACTGGAGTTTTTATTATTATTGCCTATTATTATTACCGATACTTACATTACTACATTATTTACAATGTTGTTACTGTATATTATTATACCATACTTCTCTTTTACTGCTATATTTTAATTAGGTATATAAAAGTCTTTTATTCTAGATAGATGTATAAAAGAAATTTAAATTATGTCCTAAATTATCAAACTTCTTACTTAATTATTATTCGAAAAGTTTTTCGTTTAAGTATTGTACTGTTTTACGTTTTTTTCTTGTTTTTTTTGTGTGTGTGTGTTTTTTGTGTGTTTTTTTTGTATTTTTTTGTGTTTTTTGTTTTTTTAGTTTGTTGTTTTAGTTTCTTATTATGGTGTTTACTTAAAATTAGTACTTGTACTATATGTAAATATTCCATTAAATGTAAAATCTATTTCAGAATACATTTAATTTGAATTAATTTGAATTTGAATTGAATTATATATATATATATATATATATATATACATACTATTTTTTTTTTTTTTTTTTTTTGCTATTTGACAATAAATAATCAACATAAATATATATATATATATATATATATATATATATATATATATATATATATATATATATATATATATATATATATATATATATACACAAGAAAAAATAAAACAATGTCCGCAGAAACAAAGAAGGCAGTAAAATCTAGTCAACAAGCACCGTTTTTGCATAAACAATAAATAATAAAAACTGTTCTTTTTTACAATGATCTTTATAAAATAAAGAGTTAAACAGACAGGGGCTCAAAGAAGATGAAAATAACAGTACGTCATCGTAATCTTTTCATAGAGCTCCTTTACACATTTTTAATAGAATATAGATATTAAAATAATAACCCTAATGGGCATAAAACTGCTGCGCTAATCAGTAAATCAAAAAAAGATCAAATAAAATAAATACTAAAATAATTATAATAACTTGGTGATCCCTTTAAGCACAAAAGATTCTCAAATTTTAAAAATTTCCTTTTTTATTAAAAACTTAAATGAACTTAATGACTTTGTTATACATTTGAATCTTTTTTGATAACTATACCATATATTTGGTCATCGATATGCAATGCTATATTCAGCATATTTATTAAAGTTTTGAGGCAGTTTATATGAGTTACTAATATTTGCTCTTAGATAATAGTTTTCATTTATGTTTACTTCAAAGTTGTTATTAAAGTTTGCAGGAGAGAGATTATTACTGAATCGATACATAAAAATTAAATACTGATAGATAATTATTTCATAAACATCAATCACTTTCAATTTAGGTTTGGCGTATTCACGCTTCTTTTTAGAGTAAATGATTCTGCTAGCATGTTTTTGTAGACTATAAATTTTTTTAAGTTTTAATGGTTGCGTACTCCCCCATGTTATGTTTGCATAGCTAATGAAGCAATGAATCAGTCCAAAATATATTAGCATGCGACTTTGTTTATTGATACATGAGCGAACTCGATACATCATACCAACTATATTAGTGATTTTAGAATGAATATATTTCTTATTTGAGGAAGCCAGGATAAATTCTCATCAACAAAAACACCTAAGAATCTAATACTGACTTGTTATTTAATTAAGTTATCATATAAGATAAGGTCAGGCAACTTAAGAGGAAGGTTTTCTTCTTGTGTTTTTTTATGGAACAATATATAGTTTGTTTTCTCTGAGTTAAGTGAAATTTTATACATTATTATTATAACAAATAAATAAATGAACAAAGATATATATATATATATATATATATATACATATATATATATATATATATACATATATATATATATATATATATACATATATATATATATATATATATATATATATATATATATATATATATATATATATATATATATATATATATATATTTATATATATATATATATATATATATATATATATATATATATATATATATATATATATATGTATATATATATATATATATATGTATATATATATATATATATATGTATATATATATATATATATATATATGTATATATATATATATATATATCTTTGTTCATTTATTTATTTGTTATAATATAAAATACAATTTATCATATTTGTTTATTACACTATATTTATTGTATTTTTTATAGTATGATTAGGTTTAAAGTTAAAATATTTTCAAAAAGATATTTTAAAAACAAAAGAGTCGATGCATACCAAGAAAAAGTAGTTTTTTTATTTTAGTTAAAGCTCGCCTTTTCCGTTTGGTTGTAGGCCAAAAAGTCAGCATGTGCCGCAATTTACAGACTTGATAATTTATTCAAGCGCGTTTTGTCATAGTCTATAGAATATAACTATGGTCTGGAAGTCCATTGTTATTTCTTATTGTTACGCTGCGTATGTTGAAATAACTAGTTTTTTAATCACGTGACCAAAGAGTTTGCAAAATATTTATATCATGGCGTCAAGTAACGAGTTTTTAACACAGGAGTCTGCTGATTTATTGATAGATATTCAGGATGAAGGTCTTTTAGATGAAGAATTTCTTATTGAAAATATTGTAGATGTCGGTGAGGTAAGAAAATTTACGCAAGAAATATATTTAGTTAAAAAAAAAGCTATGTAACTTATGCATGACTAAAGATTTCTTTTCTTATAGGAGTCAACACCAGGCAGTTTTAAGTGCGACGACTGTGGGAAAATTTGTAAATCAAAAGGGGGACTTACCCGTCACCGAAGCTGTAAACATTTACTACTAAAAGAAATCTTTGACACAAGTAATACTATGAGTAGCACAATACTAAGTGATTTAGTTCTGGAGTCACAAAAAAGTTTATCTGAGGATAACTGTTACAACTTAACTCGACGAGAATGTATAAAGTGTTATCACTTTATATTAACGGAAGCACTTTATACAGACGTAAAAAAGATTTATGACGTTTTGAGTAAATCAAACAATGCAGAGAATTATTATTCCAGCTTTTACAATAAAATAGTTATCAATGCAGATGTTTACTTTCCTGAATTAGGAAAACCCAATAGTACCCTTTTAGCAACTCAACTGGCTGACAAGGTTCTTGTATACTTCAAAAGAATGCCCAACAATGAAGCAAAAAAAATAAAAAATATAACAAATGATGAAATTGGTGCCTTGCAATACCTTGCTGGGTATGTTGTCAGAAAGTTCATAAAAAAATCGAAAAATAGCCCGAATTATAAATCCAATGAAAATCAAAGTATAATAAAAATATTAAATAACACTATTACCAAAAAAACTTCAGATCAGGAATTGATCGAGGCACAAAGTCGTGGTGGACTTACAGCTGTTAATAATGAATGCCAGCAAATATTTATGAAAGCTGAAATTCAATTTCGAAATGATACAAACATTAATCATTTGCAAGAAATCGACATTAACAGAATGACAGTGGAACTACTGAAAGATATAGAAGTAGTAAGCTTTTATAACTCTATCTTGACAGGATGTGGAGTTGATATTGATAATTATGTTAGTAAAAACCTTTTAGAAAATATGATAAAACTTTACTTTCGAGTGCGAGCATTTTCTTTGGCTAAAGACATTACCACCAAACATAAACTAAAATTGAAACAAAAAAATAGTAAGGGTGGACTTCGTAAAAAGCTTAAAAAGCAATCCAAAGAGTAACAAGCACAATTGTATATGTCACTTTCTATGTGTTTAGTTGCATTAATAAAATTATATATTTTAAAATATGACTAATTATTTTCATGTGTTCCCAGATTCTCTTGCTTTTTTTTCTTGCTCCTATACTTTTTTCCTAATGGTTCCTTAGAAGCAATTCTCCACGATACTTTACGCTTTTGTTTATGAGCTCCTATGCTATTTCCAGTAACAGGGGCTACAGATCGTTGCATTCTGATTGCATTTGATTGGTATCCGAACTGAGTGAGGGTAGGGTTGTCATTTCTGCGACCAAGGCTGCGATGCCTCCCAAAGTATTCCTCCAGGACATCTTGGGTACAGTCAAAACGTTCAGTCAAAACAAAAGGCATTCCACTAGTTAATAAAAACTTGGTAACTTCAATTAATGAATTCACAGTTATATGGAGACCTTCGTATGTTTGTAATGAAATAAACATTTTTTCACGTTCACCCTGATGGAAAGTCCCAGTTCTATTTTTAATATTTTCTTGCCAAGTTTCTAAGTATTTTAAAAAGGTGTTCCTGAGCCAATCAAAGCGAAAATCGTTAACATTGCGGTAGGGCAACAAAAACTCTTTTCTTTTCAGAATGCCTTCCGTTTGATTACGAGTAATCGTACAATCAAAAAATTTATCCATTAATTCACATATCTGTGCTGTTACATGGGTTTCTTGTGGATATTTTAAGCGTAAGACATTTGAAACACTTTGGCTAAGAATTTGAGCTGCTAAGCGAACATTCATGACAGAAAAAGAATTTAAATGAACATGTTCTAAGGTCAATTTAGGCAGCAACTTTAAATCTATGAAAATATCATCATTCACTAATTTCACAAAATAGCTCCATATAACTTTTTGTTCATTCCACAAATTACGTGTATGATTTTCACTATCTCCAGAATGATGTAGCGAATTTCTAAATGTTTTTATAAGATGTGGTGCATCAGAAAAAAAATAAATGTAACGATCTGCAAATATATTTTGTGAACGGTAAACAACTAATGATTCTATATTATCCATGCCTTTGTGCATTTTGTAGAACAATCGATTAGGAGAAGCACCATCAGACACAGCAGCAATTACTTTAAGAGCACACTCTAATTCTAACACAGACACTGCTTTCCAAAAAGTAGACATAATTTGGCTCGCAGTAATACCTTTAGTAGCAAAATATGCCAAAGCAAACTTTAAATCGGAAGCAACACCTCTAACATAGTAAACTAAGCAATGGGAAGCAAGGTCATCAATGTCTTTGAAAGTGCTATAATTTAAATGTGGATCTCCAAGATCAACAAAGCCGATAAGCTCATTTGAGTGCTTGTCGTACACTAAATTTTCACTAATTTTGATTTCATCAAAAGAGAGTACTATAAATCTTTGGACCTCATTTAAGTTTTTAGTTATCATTTTTAGTTCTTCAATTACATTAGGATTAAACCCCACTGATGGGTGTATTGCATTTTTGTAATCACTAAGAGTCCTGCGACTTGGCAAAGTGAGTATCATGGAATTCCTAAGTTCATCATATGCCGATGCTGATTTCATGGAAAGAGATAAGCAGAATCTAATAATCATAGGATGATACTTTAAACTCTTCTGATTAGTAGAAGCTTTTTTTTGCTCTTCCCAGAATAATTTCATAAATGGTGTCATAACCTGGTTGTTGGATTCCATAATGTGATTTATATCATTAATAAAATCTTTGTTAAGTTCCACACCCTTTGCATTGATTTCTCTTCTCATCCGATCAACTTTTTCTTTTAATTCTTTTGTTTGAACTCGTTCTTGTTGTAATGCAAGAACAATTCTGTTCTTTGATGTTTTTGTTAGAGGAGCTTTTAACTTTGCTGCAGTGTTATTAATCTTTATTTTAGATTTAAATTGTTTTTTCAATACTACTTCAACCTTTTTACAAACATCACATTCACTTTCTTCATGTAAAACCCTACAATCTTTATGTCGTTTTAACTCTTTATATTGCATGGGAGATAATGTATCAAGGTCGTAATCAAAAGGTATAACGTGATTTAATACACTGGAATTTATTATTTCTTGTTCAATTCCTTTGCAAACATTGAACAGTGATATTTTTTGCAGTAAGTTGTGTATGAATACATTTGTCATACTTCTTTTAAAATCTTTGTAAATTATATGATCATCGGGAAGTTTCCAACCAAACACCAAACATGTAAACTCCAAAGAATCATTTACTATCACTTCGCACTTTGGTAAAGAAAATGGTGTCTCAAAATTTTTAAACTGAGCAATTTGCTTGTTATCATTAATTGTAACCTGCCAGTTATATACATTCTTTAATTTTGTTGTTCGAGACACAAAGTCTTTCCAGTGCTTGTAACAAACAGCTTTTGGGGTTTTTGGTTTATTGATACAAACTTTTTCAAGTTTTCTTCGCTCAGCTGTGAATGTTTCGTGTGATTTCACAGGTAAATTCAATGTTGGAACTGAACCAAGTTTCAATGTTTTGCGACCAGATTCTATAAGTGTATCAATCAATATATTTTTGCTTTAATAACTGCATACATATAAACAATATATAATAATTAAATATATATATATATATATATATATATATATATATATATATATATATATATATATATATAAATTATTATAAATCACTTATCAATTTCAATTTTTTACACAATGTTTCGTCATTAAAGACTCTCCAGAAATCTATTCAGAAATTTATTGAAGAAACATTGTGTAAAAAATTGAAATTGATAAGTGATTTAAAATAATTTTTTATTGCTCTGTTCTTTTAAGAACATTGAGCACTCTATTTTATAGAATACATTTATAATTGTTGTTATAAATATATATATATATATATATATATATATATATATATATATACATATATATATATATATATATATATATATATATATATTTATATATATATATATATATATATATATATATATATATATATATATATATATATATATATATATATATATATACTGCCTAAGGAACCTTTGGGTTGTGTTATTCTCACATAGCTCAACTAATGATTCATACAGTAACTAGAAAATTTTTGCTGCTTACCTTGCAAATATGTTACAAGCCTCAGGCATTTTGCAGAGGGTAATTAAGAATCAAAAGGTGCATACTTAACTAATTTATATACATATATACATACATACACATATATGAATGTATATATGTATATACATAAACTTACTTGTCAACTCAAAATCTTCAGGTTTAAAATGACGTTCACATATATAAACACGACCTGCATCAATCCTCTCCTGTAATGACTTATCAACTTTACGATATTTATTTAAAACTTTAACAATATCATTTTTCCAGTCTGAATCACATTTTCTTGTTGGAATTCGGAAGCTGCTCATAAAGCTGTGCTTATTTGTATAGGAAACTGTACAAGTTGGAAAAGCACAATTCCTTCCAGGCATATCTTGTTTAAAGCTTTGAAAAAAACTGTGAACTTTGTTTGTTTGGTTTGTTTGAACTTTGTTGATTGTTTGAACTTTGTTTGTTTGTTTGAAATTTGTTTTGCAAACTCTTTGATCACGTGACTCGAATAAGCGCGAACAATAACATACAACAATAGACTTCCAAACCATAGTTATATTCTATAGACTTTTATAAATTCAATATCTTTATATCTATATGCAAATGGTTTTTTGTTGTTGTTATTAAAAAAACATGCATCGCAATCCGCAATTATGTTACAAAGAATTTTGTATTAAAAATATCACGTTTTTAAACAAGTTATTTTCAAAGAACTCTTGACATCATGAATCATCATGAATATTATTGGTAAATAACATTCATATTTTTATATAGTTAAAACTTGAAAAATACTGATATTTATTCATATAAAATACAAAAAAACTTAGCTAATCCTACTATTTTGGATGCAGTTGTAAATAATATAAACTTAACTGCAAATCATAACCTGTCTAATTTCATAAAGCATCTTTGATGAGGGTATATATGCAAAAACTCTAAAATTTATTTTGAAGAGAATAACAAACAATGGATACAAAATGAGCCAATATCAGTTTAATTTGCAATTGATAATGAGAAAATTCTGCTTCCATTGGTAAAGAAAACTCTGCTCTTATCCAACTGTAGTATCTGCAGACCCCAGGCGAATTTTGATTCTTTAAGTAGAAAAACAAAAAAATGAAGATTGACGCAATTAGTTGCATCATATTCATCTTAAGAACTATTGTTTGCATCAGGGCAGTGCTTGCACCAAGATAGTAAAGAAAAAGAAGCTAAAGCTGTTTTACAATTATCTGAATATATGAGTTGAAAACTATTACAGGCCATTTTTTAACACCTAATTACTTAAAAACTCACCACACTATTTCTCTTGGTACTTTGTCAAAAACTTTTTAAAGGTCTACAAATTACATTCACAGGTTTTCTTTGCTTTTCTAATGACATTCTTGCCTTAGCTTGTCTTACAAGAAATATAGCTTCTATTGTTCTCTATTTCTTGGCTTAAAATTACCTAACTGCATATAATGGTATATTCACTGGTTACATGGGCGCCTGAAAGATTTTTTTATGTTTCAGATAGGAGAATTTCACACATTGTGCAAACTCCAAACTTAGGTATGTTCATACCTAAATGAGAAAGTCTTGCAAAAACTTGGGTCGGCGGAGGCCTGGGAACAAAAAAACGCTAAAATATTCCCCCCCCCCCTCTTCCCAAACGTGAGGGTACTAATGTTGTAAATTTTTCAACTTAACTATCTTAAACTAAATTGAAATTTATTGACAGATTTTTAATTTTGTAGAATAAAATTGTAAATTAGAATGCGAATTTCTAAATCCCTCAAAATGAGGGGTTGTGAACTTTGCATGGTCATAACTTTTGTAATTTACAATATTTTTCTACGAAATTTAAAATCTGTCGATAAATTTAAATTTAGTTTACGATAGTAAAGTAGAAAAGTTTACTACATTAGTACCTTAACGTTTGAGCAGAGTGGGACAAATATTTTAGGGCTTTTTTTTTACCAGGCCTCCGCCAACCTAAGTTTTTGTAAAGCTTCCTCATTTAGCATAGGTATAAACATAATGAAGTTTAGAGTTTGCACAATGTGTGAAAATGTCCTATCTGAAACATCAAAAAATCATGCAAGCACCCATGACTGCTTCCTATTTTGTCAGTAATAATTCTTTTTTTAAATTTCCTTACTTTTTCAAGCAATTTTATTTTTCTGTTTAAACCATATTCTTTACCTCCTTTGTAAATCTTTACTCTTCAACTTTTCTTCTGATTGTTTGAAATTTTACCTTTATAAGTGCTTCAATTGTAAGTTTTTTTTTTTAACTTTTTTATCCAGCTCTTTAACAAC
This sequence comes from Hydra vulgaris, assembly GCF_038396675.1. NCBI lineage: Eukaryota > Metazoa > Cnidaria > Hydrozoa > Anthoathecata > Hydridae > Hydra > Hydra vulgaris. The sequence continues at coordinate 1,817,195 of NC_088921.1, read as the reverse complement.
CTAAACATCTTTCAATCTCTTTAACAACCCTAATATACTTTTTCAACAACATTTCCTATTTTTATAAACATTTGTTTTCCGCTCAGAACATTTTTTCCCTCTGAAGTTTTTTTTTTATGGCTTGTTTTTTGTTTTGTAAAACTAAGTATTTTTATTGTGACACCATCACTAGGAAGATTAACATCCTACGTTAATAAGCTCCTCTTGCCCTTATCTCACTAAACTGAGGTTTTTATTTCAAAATATTCCATTATTCGGGTGAGTTGCCTTCACCATTACTAAAGAGCCTTATTTGCCCTAAAATATTTTTCTTTTAAGATCAGTTATAATCATGACATTATATAAGCAGACATCTCCTTTTAGTAAGCATTGTAGTGCTCACTAAAAGGAAATTTCACAAATCTTTTTTTCATTTGTTTTAAGTGCTTAATAAGTGCTTACAAAAATTTATCCTTAATAAATAATCTTTAATAATAATAAAGATGATGATCATGATCATAATAATAATAATAATAATAATAATAATAATAATAATAATAATAATAATAATAATAATACCAAAAATAACAATAATAACAATTATAACAATAATAACAATAATAGTAATAATAATAACAATAACAATAATAATAATAATAATAAACACTGGAGAACCCAGATTTTTATTTGAATGGAATTTCATAGTAGTTATTGATTAAATTATAGGTGCTAAATTAAAAAATGATCTTAGTTTTTCTCTAACACGTCAAGTTTTTAAATTATAGGGTTTTCATTTTCTTAAAAAATGTGATAAAATGTATATTATATAGTACATAGCCGGTATAAGCTTATTTTATCCAAATATTACCATACAAAAGAAAAATTAAGCAACTGCAATGTTTATTGAACACAAAAAATGTTTTTACAAATAATATGGTTACTGAATATATCAATTTTTAAGTAGTTAAGGTAAAAAATGTACGTTTTTAGCTCTTTCTTGAATGTTCAGATTGAGGACTATGGCGTTTTATGCTCCAACAAAGTCGGCTATCAAATGTACATCCCATCTATCTTGATAACGTTGTTCCATGACCTTCAAGTCTTGATAAAATTTTTCTCCGTGCTCTTCACTGACAGCATCAATATTTTCACAAAAATTGGCGAGATGGCAATGCAGAAAATGTAGTTTGATGCTGTTATTGCAACTGAGTGCTTTATAATTTTCCAATAGTTGCTAAACAATTTCATTTAATTATAAGCGTATATAAATATTATATTATGTATATTAGCGCTTATAGGAATTTTAGGTTTCTAATTTTTAACTCTAAACTGTTGTGGAATCACAGATGTCAAGTATGTCTGTGAAATCACAATACTATTAGCCTAATCGCTTCCCAAGAGTTTACAATTTGTTTCTTTTTTTCAAAGTCACTTGGAAGTCTTTTTATTAGAAAGTCTCTTGGAAGTCTTTTTTATCAAAAAGTGTCTTGGAAGTCTTTTTATCAGAAAGTTTCTTTGAAAGTCTTTGTATAAGAAAGTCTCTTTGAAAGTTTTTTTTTATCAGAAAGTGTCTTGGAAGTCTTTAACAAAATAAAAATATTTTGATAGTTAAAAATTAAATCATTTACATTTTTGATATTCTTTGTATGCAAAACTGAGTATACAAGTATCTGGTCTTTCATTGTTTTTTATTGCTTGGAGGAGTAAAACTTCATTAATTATAGAAAGATTTTTTTCTCATGGCGAACATAGGTTTGACAAAATTTCAAAACTTGATATAGAAAAGGCGTAAATGTCAGTAAACACCGAAAGTTTTTTTGTATTTCGATCTACATAACATATTGTTATTCCTTTTAAGTTGTCATTGGTAGTAACTGTGTTTTATATCCCCAAAATCTGATATTTTTATTATCAAATTTTGAATGGAACCACAGACCAACATGTTGGTTGGCTTAATGTCTTTATGTATAATGTTTTTTTCATGGAGGTACATTATTCCATCGCAAGCTTGCGTTAAATAAGATATTCTTTCAGTTAAATTAAAGTATTTATTAATTCTTGACTGTAAAAACGCGTTTTTTTGAAAACTGTGTCTTGAAAACTACTACTGCTAACTGTCGTTTTTTTATGGTTGATTGGTATAATTTAGCAGCGCTCCCTTCACCAATTAGTCGAAGTTAAGTGATAGTTCTGGGATCTCCAGGTGTTGCACTTTTTTTTCCAATTCGCTAATTTTAAAAGTAAAAAACTCATTTTTTTCAGGTACAAACTATACAAAGTATAGATAAATCCGGTTGCCGATCAGACAGCTGATGCCCAATCCAAATAGCTAAAGAAATAAAATGTCATATTCAATTAATAATATTTTCAATCATTGAAACATCTTAAAGTCACTTTTTTTTTTAAACATACAATATAAAAAAAGAAGCTAAATTTCTGCTGTTTTATAATTATAATATAAATTATTTTTCAATTTATAAATCCAAAATAATATTTTTTACAAAACACGTATAAACCTATTTAATTCAAGCGTGCCTTTCGGTCAAATGCGAACTTTCTAACAGCTGTTTTATCATAATTTTTGTGTTAATTTTGCGAGAAATAAACCAAAAGACATCAAAATTTACAAAGATATACTATGTCAAAGATTTTCGAAGCCTGTTTACACTGAAAGTTTTTGTTTTTATCAGTGACTGAAGTAATCATTTTTTAATTTTAAAGGCTAATTTTCACTTAACTTTTTTTTTTGTTGAGATTTTTTTTAAATTTTTTTTTGATAACAATTAAAAATTAATATAAATGGGGTTGGGGTGGGGGGGGTCTTAATAAGCTTAGGATTCACAGTGTGCCAGAATATCATATTTTTGTAAAAAGTCATAACTTTTTTTCCTTTCATCCATAAGCCTCAAAATTTGGTATATAAAGTAAATTGGATGATTATAATTTGAATGAGTATAATTTTTTTTGTGGTTGCCATGGCATACCCCAAGGTTGCATAGCAACACATATTTATGCTTTAAGTTTTAAAGGGTTATTTTTAGCTAAATGTTTCTAAACTTGGTATGCAAATAATTTGATAATTCTTAATATGATTGAGCATGCTACTTGTTTTAATTTACAGTCACACTTTCCATATAGGTACTCACATTTCCAAAATTATAAAGATACAAAAGACACATTTAAAACTAATATTATCTGTGGATGACCTCAATAAGTTCAATTACTTCAGCTGGTAAGTTTTTTGTTTAAGTGTGACTTCCTTATGTCTTTCTCAAAGATGCAATAAATGGATCAGATGTACACCAGTAGTCGATTTAACACAATCTTGGTTAGTTTTCACACGAGATAATTTTCTTGCAAAACATTTACGATAGTTTTAAAGTCTTAAATGCGAGCTTCTTAAGCTACTTCAGAATACATACCCATGGGTAATGCTAAAGTTTTAATAATTTCAGAACCATAGATTAAGCTAGAATTTTTGTGCAGAGATTGTGGCATACAGTACCAAGGATAACAATGAACCAAAAGTCGAGCTGTTTTTAAACAAGAAGACCTCAAATTTATCAGTGTCAATGTCCTAAACCACATGAAACTGTTGCAAAATATAATATGCAAATTTAGAATCAGTTTAGACATCAATATTTAAAATTTCTGCAATTTTTTCCGCATTTTGAAATGCTCTTCGAGCCGTCATCATTTGATGTTCTACTATCACCAGATTTGGAACATCAACTATCAAGCCATCTTAAAATCTATTTTGAATTTGTTGTTTCAGAGCCTTATACTTTTAGTTTTATCTTCCACATGTTCTTTCCTGTCACTTTTTCAAAGTCATTTTATATCCAATATGTAACAAACATTCAGAAAAAACGTATCCAAGCATGTAAGGATATTAAACCAAATGAATTGCCTGACATACCCTTTTTCAAAACCATTTTCTTCTATACCATTCATTGCTTTGGGACTTGCCCCACATATAGTACAGCATTGACTAGAATTTGTGTAATTCCAGAAAGTTCTAGTCAATGCTGTACTATATGTGGGGCAAGTCCCAAAGCAATGAATGGTATAGAACAAAATGGTTTTGAAAAAGGGTATGTCAGGCAATTCATTTGGTTTATTATCCTTACATACTTGGATACGTTTTTCTGAATGTTTGTTACATATAGGATATAAAATGACTTTTAAAAAGTGGCAGGCAAGAACAGTGGAAGATAAATCTAAAGTAAAGGCTCTGAAACAACAAATTCAAAATAGATTTTAAGATGGCTTGATAGTTGATGTTCCAAAATCTGGTGATAGTAGAACATCAAATGATGACGGCTCGAAGAGCATTTCAAAATGCGGAAAAATTGCAGAAATTTTAAATATTGATGTTAAACTGATTCTAAATTTGCATATTATATTTTGCAACAGTTTCATGTGGTTTAGACATTGACACTGATAAATTTAAGGTCTTCTGTTTAAAAACAGCTCGACTTTTGGTTCATTGTTATCCTTGGTACTATATGCCACAATCTCTGCACAAAATTTTAATCTATGGCACTGAAATTATTAAAACTTTAGCATTACCCATGGGTATGTATTCTGAAGTAGCTTAAGAAGCTCGCATTAAAGACTTAAAACTATCGTAAATGTTTTGCAAGAAAATCATCTCGTGTGAAAACTAACCAAGATTCGTTAAATCGACTACTGTGTACATCTGATCCATTTATTGCATCTTTGAGAAAGACATAAGGAAGTCACACTTAAACAAAAAACTTACCAGCTGGAGTAATTGACTTATTGAGGTCATCCACAGATAATATTAGTTTATAAATGTGTCTTTTGTATCTTTATAATTTTGGAAATGGGAGTACCTATATGAAAGTGTGACTGTAAATTAAAACAAGTAGCATGCTCAATCATATTAGAATTATCAAATTATTTGCATACCAAGTTTAGAAACATTTGGCTAAATATAACCCTTTAAAACTAAGCATAATTATGTGTTGCTATGCAACTGGGATTGCCATGGCAGCCACAAAAAAAATTATACTCATTCAAATTATAATCATCCAATTACTTTATATACCAAATTTTGAAGCTTAAGGATGAAAGGAAAAAAAGTTATGACTTTTTTCCATAAATATGAGATTCTGGCACACTGTGCATCCTAAGCTTATTAAGACCCCCCCCCCACCCCCACCCCCACCCCCTGTATATTAATTTTTAATTGTTATCAACAAAAAATTTAAAAAAAATCTCAACAAAAAAAAAAGTTAAGTGAAAATTAGCCTTTAAAATTAAAAAATGATTACTTCAGTCACTGATAAAAACAAAAACTTTCAGTGTAAACAGGCTTCGAAAATCTTTGACAGTATATCTTTGTAAATTTTGATGTCGAAAACTTTTGGTTTATTTCTCGCAAAATTAACACAAAAATTATGATAAAATAGCTGTTAGAAAGTGCGCATTTGACCGAAAGCCACGCTTGAATTAAATAGGTTTATATGTGTTTTGTAAAAAATATTATTTTGGATTTATAAATTGAAAAATAATTTATATTATAATTATAAAACAGCAGAAATTTAGCTTCTTTTTTTATAACGTATGTTTAAAAAAAAAGTGATTTTAAGATGTTTCAATGATTGAAAATATTATTAATTGAATATGACATTTTATTTCTTTAGCTATTTGGATTGGGCATCAGCTGTCTGATCGGCAACCGGATTTATCTATACTTTGTATAGTTTGTACCTGAAAAAAATGAGTTTTTTACTTTTAAAACTAGCGAATTGGAAAAAAAAGTGCAACACCTGGAGATCCCAGAACTATCACTTAACTTCGACCAGCTAATTGGTGAAGGGAGCGCTGCTAAATTATACCAATCAACCATAAAAAAACGACAGTTAGCAGTAGTAGTTTTCAAGAAACAGTTTTCAAAAAAACGCGTTTTTACAGTCTGTGAAGAGCTCAGATAAATTCGGTATAAAAATATTGTTAACTTTATTGGATACCGTGTTCGACCATCAGACCATAATTGGAGTGTTTGACCATCAGCTCTGTGTTTTGAAATATGCTGTGTTTATGTCCATAACACTTTTGTCTTCTCTAAAAGAATTAATAAATACTTTAATTTAACTGAAAGAATATCTTATTTAACGCAAGCTTGCGATGGAATAATGTACCTCCATGAAAAAAACATTATACATAAAGACATTAAGCCAACCAACATGTTGGTCTGTGGTTCCATTCAAAATTTGATAATAAAAATATCAGATTTTGGGGATATAAAACACAGTTACATGGACTATCAATGACAACTTAAAAGGAATAACAATATGTTATGTAGATCGAAATACAAATAAACTTTCGGTGTTTACTGACATTTACGCCTTTTCTATATCAAGTTTTGAAATTTTGTCAAACCTATGTTCGCCATGAGAAAAAAATCTTCCTATAAATAATGAAGTTTTACTCCTCCAAGCAATAAAAAACAATGAAAGACCAGATACTTGTATACTCAGTTTTGTATACAAAGAATATCAAAAATGTAAATGATTTAATTTGTAACTATCAAAATATTTTTATTTTGTTAAAGACACTTTCTGATAAAAAAAAAAACTTTCAAAGAGACTTTATTATACAAAGACTTTCAAAGAGACTTTCTGATAAAAAGACTTCCAAGAGACTTTCTGATAAAAAAGACTTTCAAAGAGACTTTCTGATAAAAAAGACTTTCAAGAGACTTTCTGATAAAAAGACTTTCAAGAGACTTTCTGATAAAAAGACTTTCAAAGAAACTTTCTGATAAAAAGACTTCCAAGACACTTTTTGATAAAAAGACTTCCAAGAGACTTTCTAATAAAAAGACTTCCAAATGACTTTGAAAAAAAGAAACAAATTGTAAACTCTTAGGAAGCGATTAGGCTAATAGTATTGTGATTTCACAGACATACTTGACATATCTGTGATCTCACAACTGTTTAGAGTTAAAAATTGGAAACCTAAAATTCCTATAAGCGCTAATATACATAATATAATATTTATATACGCTTATAATTAAATGAAATTGTTTAGCAACTATTGGAAAATTATAAAGCACTTAGTTGCAATAAGAGCATCAAACTACATTTTCTGCATTGCCATCTCGCCAATTTTCGTGAAAATATTGGCGCTGTCAGTGAAGAGCACGGAGAACAATTTTATTAAGACTTGAAGGTCATGGAACAACGTTACCAAGATAGATGGGATGTACATTAGATAGCCGACTTTGTTGGAGCATAAAACGCCATAGTCCTCAATCTGAACATTCCAGAAAGAGCTAAAAACGTACATTTTTTACCTTAACTACTTAGAAATTGATATATTCAGTAGCCATATTATTTTTAAAAACATTATTTGTGTTCAATAAACATTGCAGTTGCTTAATTTTTCTTTTGTATGGTAATATTTGGATAAAATAAGCTTATACTGGCTATGTACTATATAATATACATTTTATCACATTTTTTAAGAAAATGTAAACCCTATAGTTTATAAACTTGACGTGTTAGAGAAAAACTAAGATCATTTTTTAATTTAGCACCTATAATTTAATCAATAACTACTATGAAATTCCATTCAAAAAAAATTTGGGTTCTCCAGTGTTTATTATTATTATTATTATTATTATTATTATTATTATTATTATTGTTATTGTTATTGTTATTATTATTATTATGATCATGATCATCATCTTTATTATTATTAAAGATTATTTATTAAGGATAAATTTTTGTAAACACTTATTAAGTACTTAAAACAAGTGAAAAAAAGATTTGTGAAATTTCCTTTTAGTGAGCACTACAATGCTTACTAAAAGGAAATGTCTACTTATATAATGTCATGATTATAACTGATCTTAAAAGAAAAATATTTTAGGGCAAATAAGGCTCTTTAGTAATGGTGAAGGCAACTCACCCGAATAATGGAATATTTTAAAATAAAAATCTCAGTTTAGTGAGATAAGGGCAAGAGGAGCTTTTAACCTAGGATGTTAATCTTCCTAGTAATGGCGTCACAATAAAAATACTTAGTTTCACAAAACAAAAAACAAGCCATATACAAAAAAGGTTCAGAGGAAAAAAATGTTCTGAGCGGAAAACAAATGTTTATGAAAATAGGAAATGTTGTTGAAAAAGTATATTAGGACTGTTAAAGAGATTGAAAGATGTTTAGGTTGTTAAAGAGCTGGATAAAAAAGTTAAAAAAAAAACTTACAATTGAAGCACTTATAAAGGTAAAATTTCAAATGATCAGAAGAAAAGTTGAAGAGTAAAGATTTACAAAGGAGGTAAAGAATATGGTTTAAACAGAAAAATAAAATTGCTTGAAAAAGTAAGGAAATTTAAAAAAGAATTATTACTGACAAAATAGGAAGCAGTCATGAGCGCTTGCATGATTTTTTGATGTTTCAGATAGGACATTTTCGCACATTGTGGAAACTTTAAACTTCATTATGTTTATACCTATGCTAAATGAGGAAGCCTTGCAAAAACTTAGGATGGCGGAGGCCTGGTAACAAAAAAGCCCTAAACCATTTGTCCCACTCTGCTCAAACGTTAAGATGCTAATGTAGTAAACTTTTCTACTTTACTATCGTAAACTAAATTTAAATTTATCGACAGATTTTAAATTTCGTAGAAAAATATTGTAAATTACAAAAGTTATGACCATGCAAAGTTCACAACCCCTCATTTTGAGGGATTTAGAAATTCGCATTCTAATTTACAATATTATTCTACAAAATTAAAAATCTGTCAATAAATTTCAATTTAGTTTAAGATAGTTAAGTTGAAAAATTTATAACATTAGTACCCTCACTTTTGGGCAGAGGTGGAAATATTTTAAGGGTTTTTTGTTACCAGGACTGCAACGACCCAAGTTTTTGCAAGACTTTCTCATTTAGCATAGGTATAAACATACCTAAGTTTGGAGTTTGCCCAATGTGTGAAAGTGTCCTATCTGAAACATCAAAAAATCTTGCAGGCGCCCATGGAACTAGTGAATATACCATTATATGCAATTAGGTAATTTTAAGCCAAGAAATAGAGAACAATAGAAGCTATATTTCTTGTAAGACAAGCTAAGGCAAGAATGTCATTAGAAAAGCAAAGAAAACCTGTGAATGTAATTTGTAGACCTTTAAAAAGTTTTTGACAAAGTACCAAGAGAAGTAGTGTGGTGAGTTTTTGAGTAATTAGGTGTTAAAAAATGGCCTGTAATAGTTTTCAACTCATATATTCAGATAATTATAAAACAGCTTTAGCTTCTTTTTCTTTACTATCTTGGTGCAAGCACTGCCCTGATGCAAACAATAGTTCTTAAGATGAATATGATGCAACTAATTGCGTCAATCTTCATTTTTTTGTTTTTCTACTTAAAGAATCAAAATTCGCCTGAGGTCTGCCAGATACTACAGTTGGATAAGAGCAGAGTTTTCTATATCAATGGAAGCAGAATTTTCTCATTATCAATTGCAAATTAAACTGATATTGGCTCATTTTGTATCCATTGTTTGTTATTCTCTTCAAAATAAATGTTAGAGTTTTTGCATATATACGCTCATCAAAGATGCTTTATGAAATTAGACAGGTTATGATTTGCAGTTAAGTTTATATTATTTACAACTGCATCCAGAATAGTAGGATTAGCTAAGTTTTTTTGTATTTTATATGAATAAATATCAGTATTTTTCAAGTTTTAACTATATAAAAATATGAATGTTATTTACCAATAATATTCATGATGATTCATGATGTCAAGAGTTCTTTGAAAATAACTTGTTTAAAAATGTGATATTTTTAATACAAAATTCTTTGTAACATAATTACGATGCATATTTTTTTAATAACAACAACAAAAAAACATTTGCATCAAAGATAAAGATATTGAATTTATAAAAGGCACAACCTTTTTTAACTTTTTACGCTGTTAAACATGAAACCATGAAGCTCAAATCATCTTTATAAATCATTCTTATGCAAATATAAAAAACTTATTTTAATAAAATTACATTTAATTCATTGGTAAAACAATGTTATTTAAGTTTAATTACTAAGAATTAATTTTGCTTAGCAAATATTTTGATAAAAAAATACAGCAAAATATTTGCCGCAATCTACAGACTTGATGATTTGATTTATTCAAGCACGTTTTATTTCTGAGAGTTTCAGTATATGGCGTCATTGACTTTTTTGTTTGTTCACATAATCGATCTTTTACGCAAACAAAAAAAATCAATGTACTGAAACTCTTAGAAACAAAACGCGCTTGAATAAATTATCAAGTCTGTAGATTGCGGCACATGCTAACTTTTTGGCCTACAACCAAACGGAAAAGGCAAGCTTTAACTAAAATAAAAAAACTAGTTTTTCTTGGTATGCATTGACTCTTGTTTTTAAAATATCTTTTTGAAAATATTTTAATTTTAAACCTAATCATACTATAAAAAATAAAATAAATATAGTGTAATTAACAAATATGATAAATTGTATTTTATATTTTAACAAATAAATAAATGAACAAAGATATATATATATATATATATATATATATATATATATATATATATATATATATATATATATATATATATATATATATATATATATATATATATATATATATATAAATATATATATATATATATATATATATACAAGTATACAAGATCTCGCTTTACTCAGAGAAAACAAACTATATATTATTCCATAAAAAAACACAAGAAGAAAACCTTCCTCTTAAGTTGCCTGACCTTATCTTATATGATAACTTAATTAAAAAACAAGCCAGTATTAGATTCTTAGGAGTTTTTGTTGATGAGAATTTATCCTGGCTTCCTCAAATAAGATAAATTCAATCTAAAATCACTAATATAATTGGTATGATGTATCGAGTTCGCTCATATATCAATAAACAAAGTCGCAAACTAATATAATTTGGACTAATTTATTGCTTCATTAGCTATGCAAACATAACATGGGGCAGTACGCAACCATTAAAACTTAAAAAAAATTTATATTCTACAAAAACATGCTAGCCGAATCATTTACTCTAAAAACAAGCGTGAACACGCCAAACCTAAATTGAAAATGATTGATGTTTATAAAATAAATATCTATCAGCAATTAATTTTTATGTGTCGATTCAGTAATAATCTCTCTCCTGCAAACTTTAATAACAAGTTTGAAATAAACATAAATGAAAACTATTACCTAAGAACAAATATTAGTAACTCATATAAACTGCCTCAAAACTTTAATAAACATGCTGAATATAGCATTGCATATCGAGGACCAAATATATGGAATAGTTATCAAAAAGGATTCAAATGTATGACAAAGTCATTAAGTTCATTTAAGTTTTTAATAAAAAAGGAAATTTTTAAATTTTGAGAATCATTTGTGCTTAAAGGGATCACCAAGTAATTATAATTATTTTAGTATTTATTTTATTTGATCTTTTTTTGATTTACTGATTAGCGCAGCAGTTTTATGCCCATTAGGGTTATTATTTTAATATCTATATTCTATTCAAAATGTATAAAGGGGCTCTATGAAAAGATTGCGATAACGTATTGTCATTTTCATCTTCTTTGAGTCCCTGTCTGTTTAACTCTTTATTTTATAAAAATCATTGTAAAAAAGAACAAGTTTTTATTTTTTATTGTTTATACAAAAACGGTGCTTGTTGACTAGATTTTACTGCCTTCTTTGTTTCTGCGGACATTATTTTATTTTTTCTTGTATATATATGTTGATTATTTATTGTTAAACAGCAAAAAAAAAAAAAAAAAAAATAGTATATATATATTCATATATATATATATATATATATATATATATATATATATATATATATATATATATATATATATATATATATATATATATATATACGTTAAAATAAAATTGTTTTAAACAAATTTAATATTTTAATTTTTTATAACTTGCAATTGATGACAAGTTGTATTTTTTTTTAAAATTGTTATTTATAAAATGTTGAATTTAAAGATTTAACCTTTTCATTTTGTAATAAACAAACAAACCAAAATCTAAGCAAACCAAATCACTTGGTTTGTCAAGGTTTTTAGAGAAAACACTTGGCTTGTGTTTTTTCTTCCTTTTGTGTTATTTGAAATCAGTGTCGTGGCAAGTGGCTTGAAAAAAAAAACCAATCATAATGGCCCAAAAATCTTTAAAATTTTCCACTTGGTTAAACTAACAAATAAAATTAGATAGGTTAAACACAACCTAGTCATGGTTCTGTTTAACATGCAGAAGTAAAATAATACTCCTCGCCTATTTTACTAATCTAGTCGTTGTTGAAAATATTTTTTAAAAAATTCAGTATTAAGTAAACCAATAAAATTAAAACTATTTAAAATTTTTTGAAAAGAAAATTTTAAATGGATCTAATTTTATATGTTTTTTTGAAATAAAACTTAGTTAAACTATTTATTTACTGTGTTTCTATTACTAAGAGTGAACTTAAGAAAGTTTAAAAAAAATAAATTATAATTTATATAAAGTTTTATGATACACCTTTTCAAGATGTAATTGAGAACTTGAAAGTTGTAATTAAGAAAGGTAAGATGTAATTTAAAACTTGAAAGATGTAATTTAGAAACGTAAGATGTAATTTAGTAGATGAAAGTTGTAATTGGAAAAAGTATAAAGAATACAAAGTTCTTTGTATTTTGAAATTTGTAGTCTTATTTGTAAGGATTACAAAAAAAGATTAAAAATTTTGGGTATTCAATCTCTTGTAGACCGTAGAGTTCGAGGTGACGTAATACAGTGTTTTAAAATAAATAAATGGCTTCGATATTGTAAATTGGTGCACCGTTAATTCGCTCTTGTACAGGAAATTTAAATCAAAATCAAACGTGACGTCATAACTTTAAGCTAGTTAGAGAGTTGATAAAAAACAATGAACAACGTCATCAGAGCGTCATCAGTTTTTTACAAATCGTGTGGTGAACACTTGGAATAAATTGTCTAATAACATAGTCAGTGCCACAACTGTAAATAGTTCCAAAGCAAGATTGGACAAATTTTTCGAATCTGAAAACCTTCAAGCTGATTAACGATGAAATTGGCTTTATTCCCATTTAATTAACTTATTTAAAAAATAATTTGTAAATTTTTATGTAGGCCGCCAAAACCAGAGTTGGTTACACATGCTATAGCTTGTTGCGGTACATTAAATAGTAATAACAATAATAGTAATAATAATAATAATAATAATAATAATAATAATAATAATAATAATAAAGTATGTTGAGGGAACGATTTCTCAATACGCAGGAACGATTTCCCTAAAGAAATCGTTCCTATTTTTCCGCATAGGAACGATTTCTTAAAAACCGGAACGATTTCCCGAAAAAAAAGCCGTAGGAACGATTTCTTAAAGAAAAACAGGAACGATTTCTTTTAAAACGGGAACAATTTCTTACGGGCACAAATCTAAGCTAAAAAATATCAAAGTCGCCATCTTGTTCCAAATTATGTAGTTTAAGTATCGCCGTGGATCGTCGTTATTTGCCTACCGAAAGTCGGTAGCCAAAAAAATAAAAATTTGCCTACCGAAAGTCCGTTTAATTGGCTAAGAATGTCACGTGTCAAAATAGAATTTATCAACCAATAAAAAGCGCTTTTGTTAGAATAAAAATACTGTTAGCCTGCCGTTTAAAACATGTAAAATATTTTAAGATATTTCTTAAAAAAATAATTTACACATACGTTTTAAAAAACTAATATATCTAAAATATAATGACGAATTAAAGTCCAATGTGGAATTAAAATGTTTTTAATTTTTTTTTTAAATATAAAACAGTAAACTTTTACTTTTAAAATTACAATCTGTTTGGTTCAAAGGTTTCAATGCAATAGCACGCGTATGCGCTTTTTTTATTTAATTTTTTTAAACACCCAATAAAATAATTGGGTGTACGTATTAAATGGGGTATACGATAATGATAAAATAGACAAGATTGTTAGATCAATTTCTGCTTCGGAATATTCTCCTTCATAAAGTTCCTTAAATCACTTGCTGTTCCTCTAAATTCTAGTTAAACTGATTGTTTTAAAATTGCTTTTCTAAACGTTGGTCTTTAATACTTGCTGTGAGCGTGTAACATTAATCGACCATCTACCATCGTTCACACATTAGAGTTTGTATTACACACATTAGGTTTGTATAGGTATACACCATTATATATATACATGTATACACCATTAGGTTTGTATACACACATTAGAGTTTGTATACTTCCATTAGGTTGCGTATAGTAAATACTTCGTTTATAAATAAATTCAGATATTTTTACACTGTAATTGAGTAAGTAAAAACTCATGGGATTATTTATTAACCTAATAAAAGAGTTTAATTTATTACAAAACAGAACTGCCGTCTTATCTTATAATTTGAAAAAATAATGCAGGTAGTTTTTATTTTTCTAAGAAATATGCTCCTCCTATATAACCTCCTGGATCATGGTAACTATGAAAGCTTTGATTCTTTCAGGTTTTAAGTCAAGCCCCATTTTACTCAATGGTTCTCGCCTGTTTGTGCAGAAGCTATATCTAATTGTGATCATTCTTTTCATCTTTTCTAAAAGAACAACTCTCATGAGAACAAACTCATATTTAATATTGCAAGAAATCAATGTAAAAAGTGATTTTTAATGCTAAGTATCATTATTCCTAGTTTACAAAATAGTGTACCTTACCTTAGAAGTTAGGCTCTATAAACTTTTGTATAATCCTTAACAGTGTCATTAACAAACTTAAGTATAACATTTCATTTTTAATTCATGGGTCTGTTCTTTTACTTCTCCTAAGGATAAGGCAGAACTATTTACAAATAACTTTTTCTCTAGATTGACACTTGATTCTAAATGCAACACCCTTCTTGCTATTCAAATTAAACAAGTTAACCCATAGTTAGACATCCATTTTTCAACTAAACTCTTTTACTGCTTGTAGTCCAGGTAACATTCCTTTTGAAATATTCAACATGAATTTGCATGTGTGCAATTCTTCTTCTTTCTACATCTTTACCTTTGGTTCTTCATTAAGATGTGTTACGTTAGTAGTTACTTAATGTTTCAATTAAATCATCAAATTTTTTTCAATACTTTATTGTGCTACAACGTTTCGTAATCTGTCAATTACAAGATGATCGTGCATTTAAAGCTAAATTGTAAATGTGAAATGATTTATAAATGTATTTCTTGTCAAATGTCATGTCCCTTTTCTATGAAGTACATTTTCTGATTCAAAAGTACTTAATACAAAGTTTATATGCAGTTGTACCAGATTACTGGTAAAGTACTTAAAGTATGCATAGTTTAAATCTTAAGCTGGAGCAGAGGATTTCTAAGCTTGTTTTTACTGCTGCTTTGTTACTATTGTTACTACATCTTTATACTAAGTTGTTAATTAAAAAGAGTTAAACATTTAAGTTTTTGCAAAAAGAAAATTTTTTACAGCTGTTTTACAGAAATAGATTACACATTCCATTTAAATCTACGAACTCTGAAGAAGTTGCTTTTAAACAAATTTTGAGAATGCTGATTAGAAGTACATATATATTTTTCATTACTTAACTCTAATAAAACATAATCCTTTAAACACTTTGTGAAAACTTTCAAAAAAGTTTGGCAGGGTAATTTAACTTATATATAAATAGGATGACAATTCAATATTATTAATTTGAAAATTTAACAAAACAAGTGGTAATTAATTTTTTTAGAGCAGGCATATTTTTTTTTTCAGGAGTATATAATCTAAAATAAATTAATAGCATAATAAACGTAAAATTTATCAGTTTGTTGCTTTATTAAATATTATTTACTATCAGTTTACTTTACCAAACTAGTTCAGGTTACCTAATGCACAATTTTTTTTTTTCATTGAACTAGTTCAGGTAACATAACTTGTTTGTTAAGGCTCCGGCTAATTGCCTTAACAAACAAGTTACGTTACCTGAAAAAAAGGCAATTTGCAGGAAGGTTTGTATAATTTCTTTTTTAAGAGTGTAAGAAAAAATTCCATATTTTCAAAAACTCTGGAGAGCAATCTGACTTGTCCAACTACCTTTCCACTAGTCTTCTTCCTATCATAAGCAAGGTTTTTGAATCTTTCATTAACAAACACTTAATCTATCATCATGAATCAAATAACTTACTTTTTGATCATCAATATGGACAAGATAGGGTTTTTCGTGCATTAGATAGAGGTGGAGAGGTTAAGGCTATTGCTCTTGAAATATTTAAAGCTTTTAATAAAGCTTGGCGTGCTGGTCTTCTCCATAAGATTTCTTCTTACAGTGTATCTGGTAACATCTTTAAGATTATTGAATCCTTTTTTTCAAATCGTAGTATAAAATTTGTCCTCAATGGACAGCACTCCTCTTTATATCCTGTAACTTCAGGGGTTCCTCAAGGTTCTATCCTTGGCACTATATTCTTTTTAATTTATATTAACAATCTTCCAGATATTCTCACATCTTAGGTGGCATTATTTGCTGATGATACTACCATTTATTCTTATCGTGATAAGAAGCCAACACTCTCTGAATGCTTGGAGGGGGCATATGAGCTTGAAGGATATCACTTCTGCTACAGCATGCGGCATACAGTGGCTGGTGAACTTTAATTCAGATAAAACTCAACTTTTTTCAGCCAATCATTATCATAATAATTTAGATCTTCCTATATTTATGAATGGTAATGCACTTGATGAGTCATCTACTCTTCATCTTCTAGGATTAACTCTTACTTCCGATCTTTCTTGGAAACCGTATATCAAATCCATTGCAAAATTAGCCTCTTTATTGTGCTTATGGAATACTGTTGCCATATCTGGGGTAAATCTTTTAATAATGCTTTTTCTTTTTTAAACAAGGTGCAAAAACGCATTGTAAACATAGTTGGCCCTGCTCTTGCAGCCAACCTCCAACCATTATCACATCGTCATATTGTTGCTTTTCTTTCTCTTTTCAAATACTATCATGGTTCCTGCTCAAAGAAGCTATTAGCTCTAGCTCCAGCAACCAAAACTCATTCTCATCTGACTCGTCATTAAGTAAAGTCATAAGTTTTTACTGTATTTGTCACTGCATGGTCTTTTATTTGTCTAGTTTTTTCCCCCTACAATTCAATTTTTTGGAACGCTCTCCCATTTTTATGTTTTTCTGACTCTTAACCTTAACTCTTAAAGACTTAGAACCTACAACCTTTAAAGTCTTCATTCATAAAAAATAAATATTTGTATATGAATATATAAACTTGTTCATTTCCTTTATACATTTTGTGATTGGTTGATACATTCCTAAATTGACTGTTATCAATATTATTTACAACAGTTGATCTAGGGATGTGTCAACCATATCATTAATGTATAAAGAAACACACTAACCACAACTATCTTCACAAAGTACAATATAAACAGGCAGACGAATTTGTAACAGTTTATATGTTGCATCAAAACAAAGGAACTCTGGATATGAATTGTACGCACTGTGCATAACATCGTCTTGAAAAAAATCCCTTTCAAATTGTTGTCAGAATCTAATAAAACTTCAACATTAGCATCTGAAAATAAAAAAAGTGATTGTTTTAATAATAATTAAAAATAATAATTTATGTAAATAAATAAAGTTTAGAAACATTTTCTGAATGGCTGAATAAAAACATTAGCAGCTATTACTATAACAAAGTTGTGTTATCAAATTTTGCTATTACATACCATTTTTTAATTTAACTTTTCATTACGAAAGTTTTATTTGATTTCTGGCAATCAGCTTCAGGGTAAAGCTGATTTGAAGTGTCAGGTTGAAGTTGAAGCTTAATCAGCCTAAATTATTTTCTGATTCTAACATCTCTATCTATATTAATTAATTCAAACAAAGTCAAAAAATATATGAATATTTGTTGCCCTTTAATTGGTAATAAAAGCTAAAACAATAGATACCTATGTAGATACTGTACAGTAAAATCTAAACATCTGTTAAATTTTATCATAGAAAATAAAAAATCAAGCAGGCTTTTTTAGCTGGCATCCCAAGACATTCAAAATGCAAATTTTTTTACCTGGCATCCTATTCAAATTAAATTATTTTGCGCGGACAAGACTAAAAGATTGGCGGTCGCACACAAAGTTTGTCCACATTTAAAGCAATTTTTTTAGACACACTGACCATGGCAGTTCGCATCTTTTAACTTTTAAAGCTTTTAAAAATAATTTGTGGTAAAAAGGTAAACTTATCTACTTAGAAAAAAACCAATTCTAAAAAAAAAAGAAACAAAGTTGTAACGAAATAAAATATTATATTTTATTCATTTATTTATTCATTTATAATTTATTCATTAATAACTTAAAAATAGTAAATTCCAAAAAAATATTCATTTTGTAAAACTTTTTTAAAACTTTGTATTCTTTTTTTTAGGTAGGTAATTTTAGCTACCGAATTTCATACAATTTGAGGAAAAAGGCAGTATATTTTAACTAAAATTAACTAAAAAAATTCATGATTTTTTTATAAATGTATTTACCACATTTGATCCCAGTCTGAAATTATTTCCTTTATATTGCCCGATTTCCAGCGTTAATACGAAATACTGGAGATAATGAACATAACAATTGCTCTGTTTGAAAAATGTAGTTAAAAACTTAAAAAAAAGTTTTAAATAGCTCCAAAAAATTTAGTTAAAAAAAATTTTGTCCAAAAAAATTACTTTAAATGTGGACAAACAAGGCGTGCGACCGTACACGCTTTCGGGTAAGACTTGATCGGTGCACTCCTAGAATATATATTTACATATACTAAATATAATACATATATTTATAGTTATTATATAATTTTATTTGCATCACTGTAAACAATTTATCTAGATTAATTAATTTTAGATCTAAAAATAAATTTTTAAAATTTAATCATCTAAAATTAGAAGTTATTCATTTAGTCTCACTTGCATAAAATCATTTGAGGGGCAGTTTAGGAGTAATTCCTAAACTTTAGGAGTTACTCCTAAACTTTAGGAGTTACTCCTAAACTTTAGGAGTTACTCCTAAACTTTAGGAGTAACTCCTAAACTCACTCTCTCTCAAGCTGATTATAATAATCCTTATCAACTTCAAGTTCAGCATCAAGTTGAAGCTGCAACTGTTCACCTTAAAGCTGAGACTGATATGGCAACAACAATCCCTATTTTCAATTTAATAAGTCAATTTATTAGCTTTCTAAACAAAACCAGAAAGATTCAGAAAATATAGTTTAAATTTGATCTAATAAAACAATATAAAGTCAATAAATTACAAATTATTGAGCAATAAAAACAGAAACAAATGGAGAAACATTATTTAAAAACATGCCAAATTTAAGAGAAAAAAAAATAAAATAAAAAACAAGAAGCATTATCAGTTCATAAGACTACTTACTATATTTGTCTTTTAAAGTTGTAACAAAGGTTGTGATATCATTCCTGTTTTCAACTTTGTTAGATGAAGCAGCAATGTTTGAAAGATCTCTTATAGTGATAATTTTACCTGTGGATTTAATCAACTCTTTTTGTAGCAGTTTTTTGTTCGGTTTTAAATGCATTAACTCTTTAGCTTTCTCGATAGCATAATCTGGAAGTTTTCTTTGATTTGGCAAGTGCTTATAGAGAATCTGAATTTAAAACAAAGATTAATAAAGAAGAAAATTCAGTCCACTTCAAAACAATCTGTACAAAATTAATTGGTTGTATGTATGTATGTATGTATGTATGTATGTATGTATGTATGTATGTATGTATGTATGTATGTATGTATGTCTGTATGTATGTATGTATGTATGTATGTATGTATGTATATATATATATATATAAAATATGTTAGTGTATTCTACAAATAGAGTGCTTAATGTCCTTAAAGAACAGAGGAATAATAAATTAGTAAAAACACTTATCTAATTTTTACTGGTCTTCAACAACTTGTTTCACCATCAGCAGGCTCATCAGGAAGCCATGTATATATATATATATATATATATATATATATATATATATATATATATATATATATATATATATATATATATATATATATATATATATATTGTTACATTAAATTTTTCTCACATAGAATAAAAAGATTCTGAAAATATTTGATTTTTCTCTATCTATATACATTTTCAGCCTTTTTAATAGAATATGCTGGGTGTTCTATTTAAAAAATTCATCCACCTATATATTTTTTAAGTTACTTTGTTAATTTTTTTACATTAGTTTATGCTTCTCATAGTTTTGGCATTGGTGATCAAGCACATAGATGATCAAACACATGTTTTTCTTGTATTTATTAATCTGACTTGAATGTTTTTTTTTAACTAATATTTGTTTGGTTAAGTTTATTTTTAGCTTGAAGTGTTTTTCCTTTTTCTATTCAATTTGTTAGACCAGCATCACTGACAAAAAAAAAAAAAAATAGGATCCCTAATACACTTTTTATTTGTCAGATCAGGTCACCCTGCTACTAATAACATGTAAACCAGTACAACCTGCTTCATATTAACGTCAGGAAGGGCATGCAGTTGTAAAAAATTGTTTCAAATAATCCATAATGGCATTTAAATGTTGCTGTAGAGAACCATTGGAAAACACAAGTTTGGAAACGTTGAAGTAAAACTTAAGGAAAAAATTCACTTTACATGTTTGGGGAATTAGTTTGTAGGGAGGTGCCTAATGTTTTTTTATGTTAGCAAAGGTTTATTTGTTTTATTAATATGAATAAACAGAATTTCATAAATGTTAAGGTTTTATTTTTTATTTTTTTAAATATAAGTTATTTTTTTGGACTTTGTGTTGTGTTTTTTTAGCATAAATACCTAAGCTGCTTTGCTTTTGTACAACATTTAAATTTCCATACCTTACTCTGTATTAGTATTCTTAGGAATACTAGCACAAAATACTTTTATTTGATTATTTACAAAGTTTTTTGCAAAAAGTTATCAGGATTTATGTCAATCCTGATAACTTTTTGCAAATTATCAATTATAAAAAATTAATCAATTATAATGATGATCCTCATCATTATGCTAGCGTCCTTGTTTCTTCGCTTCTACAGATTGCATGTTTTTCATAATGCCACTTTTTTTCAATTTTTACTGCATAACTTTTCACAAACTTTCATAAATAAGCTGAAATTTTTACCAAATGTGCTCTATATTATTTCAACTTAAAATACAAGCCACAAAAGTTGTAAAATTAAACGTTTAATTAACATTTATTTATTTTTTTTCGAAAAAGCTTCCGTGCAAAAGTTTAGAAACAACTGAATTTGGTTAATATTTATTTCAAAAAAGCTGAAACTTTTACTAAAATTCACAAAATAGCAATTTTTTTAACAATAAAATAGTTTTAATAAAACACTTAGTATTTGGTGGCATATCCATTTGTCTTTAAATCAGCATCACAGCGATGAGGCATTGAATCTACTTATTTAATGAGTACATCCTGAGGAATGTTATACCAAACTTTTTTTAATAAATGCTAATAAATGGTCTTTGTTAGTTATTTTTTTACCAACTAATTGCCAGTTGATGTACTCCTAAAGATGCTTAATAGGATTGAGATCTGGGCTCTGTAAAGGCCATTTAAGATCTTTGATTTTTTGTGATTTAAATTATTCTTTAACAGATTTGGCTAAATGCTTTGGATCATTATCTTGTTGTAAGATCTATTTGCAAGTCATTTTATGCTTTGCATGTGGCAGCATAACTTTTTTTATGATGTCTAAATAAACTCTCTGGTCCATAAAACCTTCTAAGTGAATGAATGGGACCCACATAGTCACGATTATACATACCCAAACCATAACATTTCCTCCTCCATGATTAACAGTGGGTAACTGATATTTTGGATTAATCTGTCTCCTACTGGGCCCCCAACATACTTAATTCCGTCACTACTTTATAGCATAAACTTTGATTCATCAAATAAAAAGACTTTTGACCAGTCATTAACAGACCAACTAATATGATCTTTTGCAAATTTTATTCTTGTTTTTAAATTTCTTGCAGGTATTTGCATTTCTTAACTGGGCAACAGTCATAGAGATTATTTTGTCGTAATTGGCGTTTAGTTGTATTGACGCCAAAGTTTGTGCCATGAAACTGATGCGTTAAGTTAGACAGCAGACTTGTGAGGATTATTTTTGGAATACCTTACTGATAATCTATCAGACTTTTCAGTTGTAACTTAAGGTCTTCCAGCGCAAGGTTTGCTTTCAATAGTTTTGCGCAGACAAAATCTTTTCATAGTGTGACTTATATCTGGTTTAGAAACATTGTAAAGTTCAGAAATCTGCCTGTAAGTCATTTTATTTCCTACGGCTTTTATAATTAATTCCTTTATTTCCTTTGAAACTTCTTTAGCTTTTCTGATGCTTTTAAAATATTGCTAAGTAATTGAGTTATAAAGTTTTACCAATATTTTGGCAATTAATTATACTTCAATGCCTTTGAAATATCTTAAAGTAATTAAGTTATTAAATTTCACAAATATTTTGAACTTAAATTTTGCTTTTGTTTACAAAAACATGATTTATTTGCAGGGTATGATACTGCTTCTTAACTTTTGCAAGGAAGCTTTTTCAAAAAACAATTAAAAGTTAATTAACCTTTCAATTTACAACTTTTGTGATTTGTATTTTAAATTGAAATAATAAAAGCACATTTGGTAAAAATTCCAACTTATTTAAGAAAGTTTGTGAAAAATTATGCCATAAAAACTGAAAAAAGTGTTTCTAAACTTTGGCACGCTTCTGTACATACACTGCTTCTTATGTTGTTATATGTTTTTGCAATAGTTCTTTCTAAAACCTTTATCACTTGGTCAAGCAGGTTTATTCCTTGATATAAACCACCCTACATTTACAAATCTTTGCCATCCAACTTTTCTTTTTTTTCGTCCAACATCTTTTTTGCAATTGTTCTTTACAACAGTGAAAAAGTTTTGCAAGCATGGTATGATTGCCAACCTTTAAAATATAATAATTAGAACAGCCATGGCTTGATTTTATGCTTCTAATCATTCCGAATTTTATATTTGAACAATTTCATTGCAAAGATCTAAAACATAATGAACATCCGCATCCCTGAAGCTTTCAAAACCTACCTCAATACACTGGAAGGATTATCAGCCTTGTCTAACTGAGCTTTTTGAGCATCCTTCATTTTTCTTCACTACTTGTTATCTGCTGGTCCTCCAATCTTATTCACCTTCCTTGATCATTTCAAACTCTTCATTTAGCAATTTTTCAAAATGAGCCATCCAACTTGTTTTTACCTAAACTTCATTTGTAGATATTTTTCTATCTAGCCCTTTAATACACCCTTTAACAAAATCTATATTTTTTGTAACTATTTGCTTCACAACTCTATATTCTTTGTTTATTTTATTCATCTAGCATCTTACCTCATACCTTCTGTTTGTTCGATTGAACTTTGTATACATCTTTTTTTGCCTTGCACTCAGACTTACAATGCAAGAACCTGTCTTCTGCATTCACAGACTCTTACAGCATTTTATAAAATTTGTTGATTTTTGCTACAATTTTAACCAAGTATTCATTGAACTACCACGATTCTTTGTGTTGTTGATGACTTTATGTTCAGATTTCTTTATTTTGCTTTAAATTTCCTTTCAAAATGTTTATGCACTTCATCTTCTTTTAATTTTTAAATTCTCTACTTACTCACATAGATCTCTCCTGCTTCATGGCCAACAACTTTATATAGCAAATAACTAATTTGTGCTGGTTAAGATATATTACACTTGTGTTTTAAATCCACCTGATTCATGGGTTACTTTATGTTGATAATTTTTTGTAAGCTATTCTAGTCTCTTGCAGGCAACATAACTTCTACCAGTGTTGTTAATAAGCCCAACAATAGCAAGGTCAAGGCCATGTGATTGTATATAAATTAACTTGATTGTAAAATGAAGATATTGCTGTTCTGATTGTTATAATTTAAAGTTTGGCAATCATATTATGCTTGCAAAATTTTTTTCACTGTTTTAAAGAACAACTGCAAAGTTTTTTTCATGACTAGAGACCATTTAATAAAGATTTTAGGGTGTTTTTTATATTCCTATTTCAACACAAAATTTTATTTGTATTACTAATACTTTTATTTGTATTATTATTAATTAGATTATAAATTTTAAACATACATGGACCTGTTTTGATAACCTTGGCCTGATATGGGCGCCAAAAAAAAAAAACACATAAAGTGTCTTTCTTTTTTGTGTTTTTTTGAAAATAAAAAAATAGTTTTTGTTTCAAATGTTGCAGTATAATTAATTTATGTTTATTTTAGCTATTATTGCATTATATTATTATTATTTAGTTATTTTTATGTTCATATTTTTTAGAACAATGCGATGGATTTTAATGTTATTACATGCCATGACTCGTTTATAACTCTTATTTAGCTACTAACTGAACGTTAGTTTAAAAAAAAATTTTGATTGATGCTGCAGAAAATTTCTTGAAACCGTACTCATTGTTTTTTATACAAGGTAATATTAGTTGCAATGTTTTCTCGGTAAAAGTTGCTGAGAAGTCTTTATTGGTCTGGGTCATCAATTGAAGAGGGTATGTAATGTTTATTTAAAGTCTTTAAGTGTTTCAACTAATATATTGAAATATTACAAATTATTTTGAATAATGTGATTTTTATTTTTTAATTATTGCAGTTCATCTACCACCTCTACAGTCGCAATCAGCATCAGTTTGTCATCTTCATGCTATGGTTGAAGGTACTTAAGAAACAGACACTTAAAATGCTTAAACTTAAGTAGTTTCGTTTTAAATGGCAAGTTGTTGCTCTTATTTTTACCTTTTTTTATTAAATTTTCTTAGTTTTCGAATGAGTTATTGCAAATCCAAAAAATCAACTTAATATTGCAACCCGTAATATTTTATTATATATAATTTAGTCTTGTTATATTTCTATTAAGTAAAGTTTATTTTGTGAAAATAAGCCTGGCTTTTTTCTTTTGTTATTTTTGTATATTATTATTTTTGAAAATAAGCCTTTAATTCTAAAAAAGTTATTAAAAGCATTAAAAACACAAATTTGACAAAGCATCTTGAAAAGTGTTTTTTTTTTAATTTACCGGACTGGTCTGGTGCCAAACTTTGTTAAGATAATTTATGCAGTATCTATTTTTTAAATAATAATTTTTAATCCGTAAAAATAATTTACCGGACTTACTCTGTACTTGTTATGTAATGCCTCGTTAACTTTACGAACGACTCACCCAGTTTAAACATGAGGGGCAACTGCCTTGAAAATTATTACACTACCACCACCTTGAAGTTTGTGGCTTCGAACTAAGTTTTTCTCTCTGTAAACATAAGTTTATAACTCAAAATAAAGAGCTAAACAAAAAATTATCTTGTTTCATTAGGCAATTATTTAAATAGAATCATTATATTTAAATAAAAACTAAAACAATATTAAGCTAATTTAGTTTTTTATTTTCAAAATAACTTATATTGTTACAAGAGGTTCTAATTTATGGAATACTTGTTGCTATGGCTATTGGTCTGGCCCCCAAAATCCGTCATTAGGGCCCCAAAATTTCAAAAAACCTTTTATTATTAACCATTTTTACAAAAAAATCTTTAAATTTCGAAAAGATCCCACTAAATTGTGGCAATGAGCCGTTTAATTTGATGGGCTTGGCATGAAGAAGCCTAATTACACTGACTTTAATAAACAATCGCCTAAAAATGTTCTTCCCTTTTTCTATCAAAAAAATTCAACGAGAATTTTTGATGTAAAAAATTGAATTTTTTTTAAGGTTTCAATTTATTTTAAATTTCTATAATTTATTTTATAAACAATAAAACAACTAATCTTAACTTCTTAACTATACTTGAATAGAGTTTTTAAATGTAACAGTAATTTTAGTTTTTTATAATTTAATATTTGTAAGATACTCTTTACAATAAAAAAAAGCACGTCTCGGCTTAAGTGGTGTAAAGATAAAACAAAAGAACGGGTCATTTCAGAAAAACCTTAGGCCACTTTATTACTAAAATAAGTCAAGCACCGATTTGCATCATCTGCGGTTCTCTTAATAAATCGATTTGCATTATCTGCGATTTGCATCATCACCGATTAGCATCATCTGCGGTTCTCTTCGCATCACCACCGATTTACATCATCTGCGGTTCTCTTAATAAAATTCTCTAAATAAATCTTATAAATTTTTCTGATGACCGAACTTTATACTCCTGTCTTGACAAAAAGTCTTTTCTTTTTGATCGCTTATAACAGGCAGTCGATCTTAAATCTGATTTCACTTCTGTAACAGATTTAAGCTTACAGTGGCTTGTAAATTTTAACTCCAACAAAACTCTTTAAAAGTTATTTACTGCAAACAACTAACACAGTTCTGTCGACATTCCTATATTAATGAATGGCAACCCTCTCACTGAGTTTTCTCCTTTACGTCTACATGGATTTTCGTTTACTACTGACTTTCAAAGAAAACCATACATAAAATCGCCTCTTTCAAAGAAAACCATACATAATTAGCCTCTGCTAACTTAGCATAGGCTAAATTAGCAGAGGCTAATTTAGCACGATAAAGCTTCGCTTTATCGTGCTCGCCATTTTTTCTCTCCTCATTCTATTCTCTATCTCTACAAATCTCATATTCACCGTTGTCATATTTGGGCAGGTTCTTCTGCACGGCGATTGAAGCCTGTTATTTTATTGTGAGCATGCGCATAAGTTACGTTTGATAAAGTTACGAAAAAAAATGGCGATTAGATTTTTCGGCAAATAATGAAAATTTGTTTTTTTATTTGTTATTAATGAGGTACAAATTTCACTTGAATAAATAAACACAATACATTTTTAGAATTTTATATCCTTAAGTGTTTAACCTAAATCGTAAAAATAAATGAGAATGTTTGTAAACAAAGAAAATATCTCAGTTCAAGATTAAAGGTTTTTTAAGTTTAAAAACTAAACATCTGTCATACAACCTATAGAATATCTTTTGTTTGAAAATTTTTTGGCCAAATAGTTTAATTGATTCAAATTCTGTAAAAAAAAGCATAAAAAATCTGTATGTTCTGTTTTAACCAATCATTTTTTTAACTAAAATAAAATGATTTTACGGCAAGCTATGTATATATTCTATACTTTTTGTGCGTTCTGAAAAAATTTCTTACCACTATAAAAACCTAAATTTGCACAAAGTCTAATGTTATATCATTCAATTTTAACTAAGTAATTATAAACATGTTAAAAGATACATGGATTTATAATTTATGAGATAACACTTGCAATCATTTACTTCGAAATGTATAAGAGATTCCACAGTTATGGAATTTCTAATGTTTGCCCTTAACTTGCAGACATTGATAATGTCATATTTTATTGAGTAACAACTTATAAGATTTATGATACTCAAGATATTAACAAGAAAATCTACTTTTAATTGTGTAACGTACTAATTAAACTATAAACATGCAAGATTTAATCTTGTAATGCATAGAAAATATTTATTTAAAAATACTTCAACTTCATGCAACACTTTTCTATTGTAATTTTTCATTAAAAAACTAAAAAATGTCCCTCCGATAACTTTTAAACACAAATATAAGTACAAACCTTGTTAAGTCGGACTTTCAAGGGGAGTAGATGAAGTTCGATAATAGATAATAGTCCGACTTAGCGATGGCCTTAAACGAAGCTCTCGATATTTATATAATGTTCAAAGGAAGTTAAATATCTGACTTAGTAAAAGTTCGACTTATCCAGGGTACGAATTTACGGGGATCTACGGTAGTTTCTATTGATGATACATTTCTTATGCAGAATGCTACCTTATAAACTATTTGATTATAAATCCAAGAAATTTTCAACAGCAGTATTAATTATATCAATATATACTCCATACTATAAAACTCAAAGTACAATTATTTATTTTTAGTTTTCGGTAATGGTGCAGAATAGGGAACCATTACTATTGTTTTTAAATAATAATACATTTCTGAATTATATACTCCTTAGAAATCCTTTTTATTAAAAGATTGGATTTTCAATACAAATTTGTATACAATAAAATTTAAGATCTAAGCATTTTTTTTTCTTTTTTTTATTTCTGGTTTCATGGCTTTAGCTTTCGGATGGTTTATGAGAAAATGTTCTTTCAACGTGCTTTTCAAACGACTACAGCCTTTCATATGCCAAAACAAACGATTAAGGTTGTTAAATTCGGAATGTAAACTTTCGCCGCCTTGTTCCCCATAAACGCCAATGTCTAATCCCCATTTCTGAATAAATTGAATTACATGGGATTCAAAGCAATTGCATCTTTGGAGTTACAGATGCACTTGGCCAAGTCAACTGATAATACTCCATAAAATTAAATAATTTGATTATTGAAAATCTTTTACACAACTTCCTTTAAATATACTAATCAAATATCTACCTAAAAGCAATCAAGACAGTCATGCTCGTTTGCAAAATTTACTTTTCAATTAGCTCAAAAATGTGTTAAACTCAATCACCAATCTGCTTAAAAAGAAAACCTACCTAATTCCTGAATATCATCCCTTTGAAAAGATTGCGAGCTGTTTATGAGCTTATAACATTTTGAATAATGAAATAACTGCTTAAAATTCTGGCTCACTTTAACAGATAATAAATTAATATCGGTGCCAATAAAACCAAGAGTTGAGATGGAATGGAATTGCACAAATCTAACAATGGCTGAGGCTAAAAAAATATTTATAAAATTAAATAATTTTTCAATATTTTACAAAAAAAACAAACACTTTTGCATGAGATTAAACTGATTTCTATGGATTTTTGATCAATTCAAATATAACTTTTGTTTTTGTCAACAAACATTAACTTTTTTTTGCAACAACCAATTTACTCTTTTCTGCTTAATTGTAGTGGGTGTAATAAGCAGGGGGTCTTTAATCCCTCTAATTTGCAAAGATCGGGTAGTTCAAAACAAAAAAATTGAAAAAAATTAAAGGTTTTATATGAACAATTCGAAAGCCTTATTAGATTTTTTCCCAGTGACCTCAGGTTTTTCAATTGCTGCTTTTCAGAACAACTGTTCCTAATAAAAAAATACATAAAAATATAAATAATATATACTATTAAATAAAAACCTTAAGCATTATGTGAACATGGTTTCCAACAAAGCATTTTCCATGATAAGCCTGCCTTTCTATTTTATTAGCCTTCAACACTTCATTAAGTTGCTGAATGCAGGGACCTGAAGTTTTATCAAGTACATTTGCTTCATTTAATGAACTTAATTCTTTTATCTAGAAAAATATATATTTAAAATTTTAAAATATAAGGATATATATATAAATTTTTAATAATATTTTTATTTAACAAAAATTTCATTGTAAACTTGATTAAACATTTTTGCAAACATAGTAATATAATAAACATAGTTTCATAATAATAAATACCTTGTCGTTAACTATTCTTGGTGTATATATGTTCCTAATTTCTACTGTTTTATCTGGCTCACATATAACCTTTAGAGAAAGTGTGAGAAATTGTGTCTTGTAGAAGTGCAATTTTATTGTCACAGTCTTTAATAACACTTTTTACAAGATTGGATTGAAGATGCATGTTAACATATTTGTCAAAATCAGCTTTACCAATTATATTATTCTTTAAAGCAAGTTCTCCAGCAAGCTTTATATCTATTAAGTGGCATTCATCTTTGAACATGTTGAAAAACTTTAAATAGGTACCCAAAGATATATGTAAAGCAGGTACAGCAACCTAACAAAATTTCAAAGTTACCAACTACCAATACTAAACTCACGATTGAACCAACAAAGAGTACTAAAAAGATTAAAAAACAGAAGTGCTAAATTATATTACCTGGTCTTGAGGAATATTAAATAAAGATTCATTAATCACATTGTTGAATAATTTAGCATTTTTCAAATTTCCTCCATTACTTTGAAAACGATGAAAGTCATTGTTTAAGGAGTTTAAAGACCTTTGTGAAACAACATGCTCTCTACATATTGGAGCTAGTTGGGTATCTTTTTTGGTCACAAAAAAGACAGCAATGGTGACCTATGCATAACAGAAATGCTATCAGTATAGTAAGGTTTTCATTAATTTTTAATGTTTTTAAAGTCCTTAAGTTTTCTTGATAAGGTTTATTTACTTTCTAAAAGAAATGTTTTTTTGTATAAGTGTAATAAAAGCAGAGCAAACTTACCAAAAGCTCCTGTAACTCCATATGCACAGAACTGCAAAGGCTATTAACCATGATGTAGGTTGAACATATGGGACATTTTGCTTCATTTTCTAGTTTACCTTTAACAAGCAAATTCTTTTTTGTATCGGCTACAAAAAGAATGCTGACAATCTTTAATTATAACTGGTTGATGCATTACTTTTTCACCAACTTTACAAATACATAATGTTAAATGAGGATTAAGATGAAGATTTAATTCAAAATACTGATCTTGGTTCAAAGGTAAAGGTAAGGATTTTAGAAACAGCTTAAGGTTTATTTGAGTCCATTTTTTAAATGTTTCTGGTCTTCCTACATTTGGCTTTGGTTTTCGACCAGCTTTATCAAATACACAATTACACTCGTTTGCTTGACATTTTAACCAAATTTTTGGTATAGCATTGAAAGTTTTATTACCTCGGTTTTCTATATTCACCATAGTTGTATTGCATTTCAAACACATTTGTGCTGGATGAACATCTAAACAATCTTCAACAATATTTATTTTAAAAATATTATAAATTCTATTCCGCCTACTGATGGTTCTTATAGAGTCTTTTCCAGTCGAATTTCCACAAATTTTGCATACTCTCAATAATTTTTGTTGATGTTTTTCAGGCTTCATCAAAATGAAGATTTAAGAAAAACCTCTTGACTAAAAGATGAAAATATATTTCATTAAAAAATGATCGGTTATAGAAACTAAAATTTTTTGAGAGACGATTAACAATATTTTTATTAAAAACTAACCCAAATATCATAAAAATTTTACTTCGTCCATAATTGGCATCTATGTAAAGTGTTAGTTTAGGTAATATTCCAGTTAAAAGTTAAATAAATAAAGTGGATGTTTAGATATATTTTTCACATTGATTTCATGCTTAAACTAACTCATTTATGTAAAATTTCATTTTATGAGTCAAAATATTAGCAACCATTAAAATATTGTCTTTAAAAACAGGAAACAAGGTTAAAAGGTAATATACAAATTGAACACGTAAATATAAAATTAGATAACCGAGTATTTGTAACAGACGCATGCGCATAATAAAATCCCAAGCTTTCATAAGTATTGAATCACCGTGTCTGATGATGCTCTTTCTCTTCTAAACAAGGTCTAAAAACGCATTGTAAACGTAGTTGGAACCGCTCTATCTACTAAGCTTGAGCTTCTTTCCCATCGTAATAAAGTTGCATCTCTTTCTCTTTTTTACAAATACTATCATGGTCGCAGCTCAAAGGAGCCATCATCCCTAACTCCATTAGCTAAAATTCATTGTTGTTTGACTCGTCTAAAAACTTTTATTCGTCTAGTTTTTTCTGCGCATTTTAACCCTTTGGAACTAACTCCCACCTTCATGTTTTTCTAACTTATACAATCTTCAACATTTTGTCTTCTGTCAACCGTTTTTTGGTCTATAACTCCTTTCTTTTTTTTCTAATAACTCCCAACTTATTAGTGGTTGCTTGCAGCCAGAAAAAAAAAAAAAATAGGCTTTACAACATGCATTGTATTGAAGTCACTGACTTGTGGTGTTTCTTACTCTGGACGACCGATAGATTTTACATGAAGCACTTAATATCTGCAGAAATCTAATTAAAGTGCTAATTTATATCAAAATTTATTGTAAAAAATAGTGATAGTGGAAAAACTGCATAAAATCTTTGAGTGAAATGATTTATGCAAATCCTATCGGTAAAACCCGGAGTATAATACACTATTACAATTTTTTTTTTGTTTTATTAAGGAATATTGTTTCGAAAATTGGATTTTTTGTTTGAAAAACAAAAAGTTTTTTTTATATAAAAACAATCTCTTTTTGTATTTAGCAGTTTTCAAAAATTAAAAAGAATTACAATGAAAAATTAGAAAATAGCATATTTCAGCGTGGTCGGAGCGATTTCAAAAGTGGATGAGATAACCCAATGTTATCCTCTCTTTTTACACATCCGTTATTCGAGAATTAGTTTTACTGAATAACATTAGTGCGAAAATAAATAAATAATATCTTTAGAGTGGAGGGCATAAGGACACAATTTTAATATATAAGAAACTAAAATGTTAAAGAAATCTTGTTTGGAAACTTTATTTTATTTATTAAAAATTTTATCCATAAAACCTTTGAATTGTTAGCATAAAATGTATGAACCAATAATCCTAATATTGAACCTAATATTGAACCTAATATTGAACCTAATATTGAACCTAATATTGAACCTAACATTGAACCTAATATTGAACCTAATATTGAACCTAATATTGAACCTAATATTGAACCTAATATTGAACCTAATATTGAACCTAATATTGAACCTAATATTGAACCTAATATTGAACCTAATATTGAGCCTAATATTGAACCTAATATTGAACCTAATATTGAACCTAATATTGAACCTAATATTGAACCTAATATTGAACCTAATATTGAACCTAATATTGAACCTAATATTGAACCTAATATTGAACCAATAATATTGAGAAACATCTGAACATGAATTGCCTAGATAACACTTTTAAATAATGAAAAATAATTAACTATATAGTTGAAAATAAGTTTATAATAGTAATTAACTCCTTTTCAATAGGAGTTTTGATTAGTTTTTGAAGGCTTTTAAAATCATAAATTGGTACATTTAAATAATAGAAAGAAAACTCCTTCTGTATGAAGTAGAAAATATTAACTTGCTTTAGTTTAGTGATCATTTATCGAGCAGTGCGTATATTATCAAACTATATCAACTATAACTATATCAACATAAACTTTCGGAGTTCCTCATGGCATGACCGTGAGGTAGTTTTTTTACTTTACTTAAATTTTTTGGAAATGAAACATTTTAATCTTTTTTTTTGTTTATGACTAATTTTTAATATGGCTAAAGACCTGGATTTACAGTAAAATTTTATTTTCAAAAATTGGCATTGACTTTTCATTTACCATTTTTATAAAAAATAACTATGGGTTTTTTTAAATATTATAAAATTTATATACTATTTAAATATTATAAAAACAACAACGTATTTTTAACATAGATAATTTTAATTTTTATAAAAAGCCTTCTGTAAGCATCAGAGCTCAATAGTAACTCTTCACAATTGTTTTTTTTTTTATTATTATTATTTATATATTATTGTTATTTATTTATTATGCTTTTGCTATTCATACTAGAAAGTCAAATCCGAAATAATTATCAAAAAATATTTATACATTCTCTAAATATTGGACTTCAAAAGTTTTTAAAGTGACTTAAGAATACTTACCCAGTAATGTTAAACACATTTTTAAATTTGAAATTAAAACAGCAGAACCAATTTTGCATAGTTATTTATTTTTATTATTTTATATTACCTAATTAAGACTTAATAGACGATAAAATATATATGGTAGACATATTGCTTGTCTAAATATCATGATTCAAAAGTACGCAAAAAATGATTTTTTTCAATCTTAATTTTCATCAAAAAAAAGACTTTGTTAGTCTAACTATTATTTTTTAATTATTAATCTTCATTTGTTCAACTATTTTAAAATATAAAAATATCCATTGGAAAGAAAAGGCTATTTATAAAATTGGTTGTGTTGTCGAAGTGAGGTTGAAGATGTATCTATTTTGCGTAATTAATGTAATTAATTTTGAGGTATTTTACCAAATTAAAATTTATAATTAAAAAAAATTATAGACTACTAAAGTCTTTGGATAAAAATGAATATTAAAAGAAAAGAAAAATTAGTTTTTGAGTACTTTGAAGCATGCTCTTTAGACAAGCCTTATGTCCACCATATATATTTTTTCGTTTATAAAATTAAATAACTATGCAAAAATGGTTTCTTTCTTTTATCTAATTTTCAAACCTGAAATTAGTTACTATTGAGCTCTGCTTGATTCTTACAGGGCAGCTCTTCTTGCAAGGCATCTCTTAATCAAATTTGAAATTATGTATTTTAAATATATGTGGTTTTTTTTATAGTATTAAAATACCTTTTAGTATTTTTATAAATATAGTAGATGAAAGATCAATACCCATTTTTAAAAATAAACTTTTACTGTAAACCCAGGGCTTACAGTATTACGAGGTCGCACAGATGGCGTTAATTGTCTGGAACTCCGTTTTTAAGTTAGATTCTGAGACTTGATTATTTATTTTTTCAGAAAATTTAGTTTTTTTCTAAAAATTTTAGTTTTTTAACAACACGTTAAAAAACTAAAATTTTTAAGAAGGTCACTATAAAGGCTCATGCCCTCACTTTTTTCTCCAGAGCCTTTTTTATTTTGTTAGCAATGAAGGAGATTTTTTTTTAAATCGAAAAGTCTTCACAAATTCTGCCCAACTAATGATGACGATAAACAAAGGATCTTTTAATGTAAAAATTTGTTTAAAAACATCGTGGCTGTTTATTGTCAACTTTCCCAAATCCCGAAGATTAAATTTTAGTTTGACGTAAAAAAATACGAAGTATAAGTAATGATATGAGAGCACACAGCCTGCTTTGAGATAAAGACCACTTTATTTAAGGTATGCATTTTCATAAGTTGAATACAACCATTTCTATCATACTGAATTCTTGTCTAGTTACATCATATGGAGCTTATTTTCTTAGCTGAGAAACTGATGAACCAAAAAATTAAAAACCTTAGCAGTTTATTATTTACTTGACTGAAACTTAATTGAGATTTGGTGTTCAAACAAATTGGCGACATTGTTTTAAAATTGTAATATTAACTGCAATTGCTGATAGTTAAGACAAAAGTTAAATTAATATTTATATGCTGTTTATAAGTTTTTTTAAAACTATCCTCCAGCATTTTATTTCGTAATTACTCTATCTTTACACGATGTTATCATTTTGAAAACTTTGATTTTGTATCCGTTAAATAATTGTATTTACATCAAAATAATGTGTTATTGTACATTAGTGATATATAGTGATATATGGAATAAACATTTGCAAAGTATTGTACATCAGTAATATATTATGGCAATTGTAATATTAAGAAGTTATATTTACAAAAGTAGCATAAAGTAAACGGCCTTTATTTGAACTGAATTCCTGAATTTACTTTTCTTTGATTAACATCATTTTTTAAAAGCTCATAAAAACATGTTAAGCATTAGGAGTTCAACTAAAAAGTTAAATTATTTGTAACAATTTTTTTTATTGTTTTATAAATATAGATTAAGATACTAAGCTATTGGTTTGAATTTCCGAACATTCATTAAAACATCATGTTTTTTTTATCATAGGCGGGCTGATCACTTGGGAAAAACGGAAAATCCCCGGCCCTTGCCATGTCCTGCACGATAGTTGACAACGATTGCTCTTCCCGAGTAGCCCTTTCTTCTGAATTATGCCCTTCTTATTCGAATTTTTCCCTTCCCTTATCAAGGCCCCAGTCCGCCCCTGTATTTTATTGATATGCAAACTAGTGTTTTTTTTTTAGAAGTAGCATATGAAACTTTTATGATCATAAAAACGTTATAATTATTTCAAAGAATTAGCAATATCATTTTTGACAGTTTTTCATGTTGGAAATTCTCTATTAAATAAACCTACATTTTCATTTCGAATAAATTAATACCTTTATTAAAATTTAACTTTTCCAAATAAACATTGATCAATTTAAAACAAAATTATTAATAGACATTCGTTTTAAAATAGTTCCAGTACATAAAAACTACACTAATGATCTTCTAAAATCAAATATCATATTTTCAAGCTTTGCTATTTATTCACGTAAGTTGTGAACAAATTGCTAAACCTGCTTAGCTATTTGCGTAAAATTTAAAATATTTGGTACCAAAGTATATATTGTTGCCGAAATAAAATCGTTCCTATTACGGCTCTACTAACTATCAATTTAAAAAATCGGAACGATTTCTCAAAAACTAGAACTATTTCTTCAGGAACTATTTTCAAGAAACAGGAACGATTTCTTATAAAATAGGAACGATTTCTTACGGGCACAAATCTTAATAACAAAATCTTCTTTTTAATCATTGCAATTTAAGTATTAAAAAAACAAGTACAATATAAAAAAATAATCATTAAAAAATATGTATGCGTTTAAAATAAAAAAATTTGGTAAGTAATAAATTTCAAACAAAAGAAAAAAATACCAAACACATTGGAACGTTGAGATTGTTGCTGCATAAGATTTTGTTTTAGTCATGGTTTAATAATTATCAAAGTGTATTTAGTACTGGTTTTTGTAACTCAGTATATACTTATTTATCAATGCCTTATTTTTTTTTAAGGTTGTCGTTTGTATGTCATTAATAATTTGCTCAGATTCAAAGAGACGATGACCTGATATTTTATTTTTATTGTTTAGCGGAAAGAAGTTGTTAAAAATATTTTTTTAAAGTTGTTTTCAAATCTACTTTTAAAAAACATAAAACTTAAAGCTTCATTTGCGATGATATTTTAATTTGGGGATGTCCATTAATATTGTCGACAAAATAGGGGAGGAGGAGGTCAGAAACGTTTTGACAATTATTGACAGGGGAGGTCAAGAAAAGTTGACGTTTACAATAATAATTTTTTAAATAAATTTATTTACTTAAAAAAAGGACAATTAGGCAGCGTTTGTAGTTGTTTATAGCGTAGCATTTGTATTGGGGGTAGCGGTGTAATAAAATAAAGGTGATAAAGTTGTTTGATATCATCTAAGTTGTATTTTATGTGGCCTTTCTTTTAATGTACTTTTTATAAAGTTTATTGAATTGGGCACCTTAATTTGATTTAATATTAAAGACAAATAAGATAAATTACTCTTGAATAAAAAAAATGTCATTATATTGAGTCGATTTAAAACCTCGTGGTCTCTTAGCGCACTGTGAAATTACTTTGCGACATTTTTCTGATGTCTTTTTTTTTTTTTTTTTTTATGTAGTTTTATCCATTTTTTTAAACAAAAAGAAAAAATGACAAAAACTTTTAATCCTCCTCATAACCAATACTGCGCAATCTTAAAATTTATTTATTATTTAATAATTATTGGAAATTATCAAACTAACATTTAATTAAATAAATTAGTCGTTAATAGTTTTCAGGATTTTGTTATTTACAGTAGTATAAACCGCAAATTGTAATTGATTGAGCTCGATTATTTTTTTTTTTACCTGAGTTGGTTACTATTTTCTACCTGAATAAATCGTAAATATTCTGAACTTTTTTAAGAAAGGATATACTTGAAAAACAAACGTTAAATTAGTTATAATTCGAGAGTTATACCTGTTTTTAAATTCTGTACATTTACGACCAATTTCAAATCTCCTTTGTTTCTCGAAAATATTAGAGCGAATTATGTATACTCAACTCTTTGGTTGCCCAAATGTATATAAAATAGTGAGCAAGGAGTTTTTAAATCTAACGGAATAGTTTAAGAAAAATAAACTTGGATACAAATAAAACAAAATACATTTTTTAAATAGATTAAAACTATGCTAATATCTCTTCGTGCAGCTCTGCAATGTATTTAAGATTAAAATTGTTCTAAGTAGACAAAGACGTTGCTGTCAGAATTATTTCGAATACAAGTTCACCCATTTTAAAGATCTATTCTAAAATAATATCTAAATGTTTTTCAACTAAACATTTATCAAATCCTTATTTTTATGTATTATCTTGGAAAGAAAAAAAATAACAATGTAGGAGAGACATAGGCATGATGATCTTAACAATTTATGCTTTTTACTAATTTATTTTTAGGCATAAAAACTAATTTTAAGTGAACATCTTAGATTAGTTCTTAGTGATATTAAATATATTAGCATTTACTTATTCAAATAAAAAAGATTAAAGTTAATCTTATTTTTTCATAACCTTAACTTAACATCTGGACTTTGGCCTGGGAAAAGAATTAAATAGTCTATTAGTTTGATTTTTTTTTTCAACTATATTTAGGTGCCCCAAGACGTCCTTACGGTCTTCACGCCTCTTTCCTAACCAATGTCGCAAAACTTGCCCACAGGTGGCAAGTTTTGCCACCTCAGGCAATTACCTCTGGGAATTACAGTTGATTTTAGAAACACCTCAAGCCACTGACTTGTGGTGTTTCTAAAATTATCTAAAAATAAATAAAAAGTAAACAGTAGTACAAGGCTTGGGGATTTTCCCCACCCAATGCATCTCTTGCTACTGTTTACTCTTTATTTATTTATTTTATTTTTAGATGCCCCAAGAAGTCCTTACTTATCGCGGAAGAGTATTTAGAAGAAAGTTCACATCTCCTTGCTATCCGATATCGCCAAACTTGCCCAGAGGTGGGTATAATGCTATAGGAAAATTCAAACTAGGTCTTACTAGATTTTTTTTGAACATTATATTTTGCCGTTGAAAAAATTTTACAACCTACATAAGTTTACAAATAAAATTAATGACCAGAGCAAGAAGAAGGCATTATTATTGCGAAAAACTTTTCCACAAAAATGGCCCGCGATTCTGAATCGAATAAGAACTCAGTTTTAAATAAGATTTAGGAACAACAATGTTTTATTTATGGAAAAACTTGTAGAACACTTATGGTGTATTTTTTCAAAATAAGTTTTAAAATTTTTTGGAGACAGTGCGCATTTTGTTTTATACATAAACTGTAAAACTAGATGGATGTTAAGTTTGTGAATATTTAAGGCATCAAGTCAACGTGAAAGAAGTTCACAAGGAACAGCTTTACCAGCTCCAAATACAATTCTAACTGCATGTTTTTTCTTTCAATACAGTTTTCTTGACCTAGTGTGATTTGTACTTGCCTATACGATATTGTTGTAGGTTAGATAACTATTTATAAAAAAATAATTAAATTTTTTAAGGACCTAACATTTAAAAATGTCTTTGCTCTAAAGATTACGCCAATGTTTTCGAGATTTTTTTTCAATGGATTTTATATGTTGTATCCATGATAGATTTTCATCAAAATTCATTCCTAAAAAATTAGATTCATATATAAAAAAAGATTCCCGTATATGTTCTAAATTTTGTCGATATAATTAAATCTATCTAATAAATTTCGATATAAATTTGATAAATATTTTGACAAAATTAAATTAAGAATAAAAAAATAATGCTCAAGTAAAATTAGTGACATGTAAGTTGTATAGAAATTTCTAGTGAAGCCTAAAAAAAATTTTTGTTCTTTTTTAGAAAAAAAACTTAAAAAAGTATCTACCTCTATTTTTTTTTTTACGTTATTTTTTTATGTTATTTTTATTTTAGAATTAGAGAACTAAAATTTCTTATGATTAAATCAAAGTTATGATGTAATGGTATAACAAAAATTCTGATATATTTCAACAATTTCATGTCATGTATTAAAGTTAATAACTCAGGTGACTTCGAAGATAATTAGGTGCATTAAAGTAGTAGGATTAAAAATAAATAATTAAAAAAAAAATTAAAAAAGTTATGGTAGAAGTTCATTCATTGGTGTCTAATTCTAGGCATAAAACTAAAAGAGTATCTGATTTTTTGCTGAATATGACGGAAACTGAACTTTTCTTAAGTTCTATAAACTATTCCGATATTAGGAAAAGGCACTATGTTCAGATACGCACACGTCAATAGTTTTGAAAAATTTTTAAATTTTAAAACGGCTGTAACCCTTAATCTGTTCGCTGCAAACTATGAGTATACTCTAAGTAAGTCGGCGTCTTTTATTTGCCAACTACGAGTATACTCGTAGTAAGTAGGCGTTTTTTTTTTTGTCTTGTCTCTTTTGTCTTTTCATTTAGCAACCACTTCACTCTCTCTGCTTCTGCTTATAACGTCTCCTTGTTTCTCAGTTTCTCAGTTCTCAGTTCTCCCTGTTTCTCAGTTTAGCTTTTGCTCATTCTTTTGGATTTGACTTTCAGTCAGTTCTTAACGTGATTTATCATGTTCTTTGTTAATTCAAAGAAATTTTAGAAGTTAATGGCGTACAGGTGATAACCTTTTCCATTAAATCTATAACAATAGCTCCCGTTTAACCTAAAAATATTTGTCGAGAGTTGCCTCACTAGAGTAGATTTTTACCATTTGTACAATACCATTCGATTAGATGGCAGTTTGACACATCCGATTTGAAAAATAACTCTAAGATAATGGCGCGTATCTTCTGATTTATTGGTTTGACATCATTTTCACTTAGATCACTATAAACTAAATAGCTATTTTTTCATAATCACCGAGATTTCGCTAAATTCTTTTTTTTTAAATTTAATCAATTTTTTTCAAGATATTCCTGAAGTTGTTTTTAATCCTAAATTTAAAAAAAAATATTTGGCATCAAGACTTGATTAAAGTATCATATATAAACTACTAAATATATATTGCGGATAATCAGATATGCAGAAATAAACCAGAAAATACAGGTTTTTAATGACGAAAATAAAAGTTACCGATGACGGTGATAAACATGGGATCTTATATTGTAAACATTTATTTGAAGAGTTTGTGGATGTTTAATAAATATCCACAATTATCCAAAAACTAAACTTTTGAAAGTTGGGAAAGTTGACGGTTAACATTGTTAATCGTCAACTTTCCGAATCTTCAAAAACTAAATTTTAGTTTGACAAAAAAAAAATACGAATAGAAAGTAACATAGTATATGAAATGATCGGAAATACACTCAAAAAAAAAAAAAAGAGAGAAAAATTTCTTAGAATTTGATTTTAAAAAACAAACTTTATTAAAAGGTTTAGTAAATTTAAATGAAATAATCCTAATCAAATAGTTATCTTTGTAAACAACAAAGTTTATCGTAAAAAGTTTGTAAAAAAAAAAATTTTTAACCCGAGCTTCTTTTTAGGGGGTGAGGAACCATAGTTAAAAGCGATGGGGTGAATGCCTAGAAATTGCCCCTTACCTCTATTAGATGATTTTGATCCACCAAATCAAAAAAGTAAAATAAAATCTACCCCTTCCCCCTTACTCTATGGTCTGGATCCGCTCTTCGCTTCTTCTTTAATTCATCTCAAGTTAACTCAATACAATTGTATTGAATCAGAAAATATTAATTTCTCCAACGGAAAACTGTTTAAATTACCAAAGAGCATGGTTTAAATATATAATGCAATTGCGGTTTATGTTGAAAAAAATAAAAATTTCATATTTGGAATACAGTAAAAACGAAACAAAGTCTGAAAGAAGAAGCCTAAGAAGTTTTTTCCTTTAGTTACACTCAATTTAAGATATTAGGAAAAAGTAAAACTATAATTAAGTAATGTCCTTAAATTTGAAATTCCAACACCCATAAAAAACTTCAAATATATAAAAATGACCACGACTAATTTTATGGCTTTCCACGAAACTCATTTAAAGTATTATTTCTTACTCAAAACAAAACATTATTTACAGGTTTCTATAAGTAATAGTTGTTTCCTTGTCTGGTTTTATTGTCAATTATTAATTAAACTATTTTTATCGGCTTATTTTGCCAACTCGGAATCCTTAATTCGAACTCTTTTAATCAATTCAGGTGAAGAAACGATATTAAGACTCACAATTATAACTATTAAAGATATAAGGAAAACTAGAGACACAGCTGTAAGATCCATTTTAAATGCATGGTGTGGCAATGTTTGGAATTTTCTTTTTTTGTATTTTCAGCAGTCACAACATTGTTCCTTTGTGACATTGCCATCAACAATTCTGCGTTTCACTTTTTATTTATAGATTTATAGTACATATGAAAATATACTTGTGGTTAACGACTACTTGACGACTAAATGAAACTTTTAAAAAACGTCACCACTAAGAGTAAAAAATTAAAGCTTCTGGTGTGACAATCTATATGTTGAGGCAAGCCATCTGCTACGGCAAATATTTTTACACTTTGCTTTGGAAAGATTCATGTCAATATGGTCTGTAGGTAAACGTTATACCAATTAATAACAGAGCATTGCATCTGTTATAAGTTGTTTTGGGAATGTTTACACTGTTGTTTTGGGAATGTTTACAGGACGTTCAATTAAAGGTTCCAGCTGTTATATAGGTTCAAATGTTTTAATTCTTTTAATGCCATTATTTAATGTTACATTGTGTTTTTATAATTCCCGTCTTATTTCGAAGGGCTCATGGGTTGCTCTTAAAACCATCTAATTATGAATAATTATTTTTTAAACGTTAAATGACGCCATTCAAACAATAAAAGTCTGGTTGTTGTAAATTTGTCTTTTTATAATTAAAAAAATTTTAACCCCCCTTGCATTTATGCATAAATGATCAATTTTACCTTTCCAAAAAATGCAATCCCGCTTAGGTAAAAAAAGTTTTTTTCAATTTTTTTTTCGAAGTCATTATTCACCTCTAGTGGCACCATAAAATTTATCTGACAAATTAAAAATCAAAAATTTTAAAAGTACGATGTACCCTACTTAGCATTTATCCTCTTAATGTAAATATACTTTTATTTTTTGTTTTTAAATCTACTACATAGAGTTCTTGTTATGGCTTATGAACAACACTAAAAGCATTAGTTTGCTCCTTATATCCTTATAAGAAAATAGTGACATATCCAAAGATAGGGGGAAAGGGAAGTTATCGGGTGCGATCGACCTCTTTTTTGTTCAATTTGCGCTCTTTTTGCTAACAATCGCTCTCTGTTTTGCGTGAATTTTTTTATAATATTAAGCAAGATATTTATTTACTATAAATTGCCATCTTTTTCAAAAATGATTTATCCTAAATAATTTCACGGTACGGACCTGATTAAATTCGAAAACATAAAATTCGATGAATTAATTTAGTCTAGAATACATATAACATAAGGTTCATTATTAAATTAAAATAGTGATAAGCAGTTCTTGGGCTAATATATCGTCTGGAGTTCTGCGAAAAAAGAGATAAAAATGAAAAAAAATTTATAAAACTTGGAAGTATGGCAGTTAAATCAGATTTAAATCATTCTAAGTATTGTAAAAACTTTATAAACTTTATTCAAATTCAAGAAATAGAAAAGCAAAGGAAATTAATTTATGCTTTTGGTATTCTATTTTAATGAGTTCTTAGCTAACTTTTTTTTTCTTATTTAAATTATTTATTTATCAAAAATAGCGAATAATGATCTTTTTGAGGATAATCTTTCGAACAATCTTTCTAAAGACAACTTGAATATTTTTTTAGAAACTGAATTTAATAAAAACACCATATCTTGGTGCTTATGAATTTAAAATCAAAAAAGATTTAAATTCCATTCCTATATTACACTTAAACATAAGACGCATTGGTCAAAATTTTGAAAAATTTAAAGCATTTTTATTAAAAATAAATTACAATTTCGACGTCATATATCTGTCACAGACTTGGCATGATTTAGAAAGTCCACTAGAGTCGAATTCTAGTTATAGTTTGTCCAATTACAAACTAGTTAGCCAAAAACGAGGAAACAATAAAAAAAGGCGGGGAGCTAGGTGTTTATTTACTTGAAATGTATCAGTGTAAAATAAAGGCAATTAAGTGTAAAAAGTATTAATTATGAAAGGTAATTTATTAAAGTAAATAATGCAAAAATAAAAACATTATAACTTGATGTGTGTACCGACACCGAGAGGCAAAAGTATATCATTTCAAAATTTTATTGAAAAAAGTATTTTAA
The DNA here is from genome assembly GCF_038396675.1 of Hydra vulgaris. Taxonomy (NCBI): domain Eukaryota; kingdom Metazoa; phylum Cnidaria; class Hydrozoa; order Anthoathecata; family Hydridae; genus Hydra; species Hydra vulgaris. The sequence goes on along the minus strand of NC_088921.1, from coordinate 1,773,307 downwards.
AAACAAACAAAGAAAAAAAAAATTATTTTACCTTGGTACCTTGGTACCCTCACGGAACCGCTTAGGGTATATAGAACTTCTGCAACTGCAGTAGATAATATTTTTATTAACAATTAATTAGAAACTTCTTTTGAGACAGGGATATTTAAGACTGATATAGTGATTAATTTCCAATATATGTTAACACAAAAATATAAAAGTTATTCCAAATGATCAACACAAAATTTTAAATTTAATTAAACGCAACCATTCAACTTATAGAAAAACAATCTAATTAACAAATTATATATAGAGAACGGAACTGAAGATTATAAAAGTCAAAATGCAAATGAAGGATATAGTTTATTTTTAAATAAATTTCAAGAGATTTTTTTATGAAGCTTGTCCAATTAAAGTATTAAAAATAAAAATAAAAACACTTATTATTCCCTGGATGGATAAAACACTTATAAAATGCTCTAAAACCAAACAAAAACTATATAATAAATTTCTTAAAAATAATAACTCAACTAATGAAAAAAATTATAAAATATGCAAATACTTTTTATAAAGATCTTCTAAAAAAAAACTAAAAAAAATATTACAGTAAGCAAACTTTTTCGCAACCAAAACGAATCAAAATAAATAATAATGATATATTATGTCTTAAAGAAATATCTAAAGAGTTTAATATTATTCACCAAATGTTGGACTTGATCTAGCTAACAAAATTATGCCATCCTCTATTTCTTGTAAAACCTATCTAAGACCGTCAAATGACAAAATGTTGCATGACTTTGACTTGACATCAAAAGAATTTGAAACAGCTTTTTCTTCCATAAAAAAAAAACAAATCATCAGGATTTAACGATATACCCAGTAATATACTAATTTTAGTTAAAAAAAAGCATTAGTAGACAGTTTGTTCTATATAGAACAAACGGTCAAGCTTTCCTTAAACCAACGAATATTTCCTGATGTACTCGCAAAAGTAGTTTCAATTTATAAAATCATTATTTTAATGTTTCCAATTACAGGTCTATATCATTGCTTTCTGTATTTTCGTAGATATTCGAACGCGTTATTTATAATAAAATCTTTGACCGTTTTACAAAAAACAATTTTTTTATCCGAAGCAACTTGGATTTCAGAAAAATCATTCAACTGAACATGCGATTATTGAATTAGTTGATCGAAAAAAATAATGACTTTAATGAAAACAAATTTATCTTTGGTATATTTATTGATCTAACTAAAGCCTTTGTTGGTCATTGCATCTTAATAAAAAAGTTAAGGTATTATGGGTTATTAATAAGGACTACAATTGGATTAAAAGTTACCTTACTGATAGAAAACAATATGCTCAAATAAGGAATACGGAATACTTAAAATCCCGCGTGGAGTACCACAAGGATTAATACTAAGCCCTCTCTTATTATTAGTTTTTATAAACTACTAAAATAATGTATCAGTAAAATTAAACCCAATTATGTTTGCAAATGATACAAATCTCTTTCTTTTACGGCCGACAACACGAGTTTCAAAGTGGAGGGGCACAAACGTCAATTTCTAAAAAAAATCTCTATATCTACAATTTTTGAAATAAAAAAAAGCTTATTTAGAAAAAAAGTGGGTGGGGGGGGGGGGAGAAATACGTGCTCCTGTGGCCTTCCGGTGTTGTCGGCTCTATCTATCCAACCATAGTATCAAGCAACTTTATTCCGACAAGAACTTTGAATTAAATAAGATAAATAATTGGTTTTCAGCAAATCAACTCTGATTAAACGTTAAAAAAATAAGTTACACATTATTTCAAAAATGTCGCAAAAGTTAGACCTTCCCCTTGAATTACCAGATCTATTTTTAAATAATAAAAAAATAAAACAGAAAGACTTTATAAAGTTCTTAAAGCATTTATCTTCGCATCTCCATATAAAATATTTACAAAAAATGTTAGTAAAGTTATGGGTTTAATGTACCGAGTTCGTCCTTATGAACATTATTAATATGATGTGTCTTAAATTAATATACTTCTCTTTACTTTATTGTTTTATTTATTATGTCAATATTACATGGGGTATCACGCAACCTACAAAACTTAAGAAATTACAGTGTTTAAAAACATTCGTTGAGAATTATATACGGGAAAAAGCTAGGGGAACACACTAAACCCTTAATGAGAGAGATTAAAATGATGAATGTTTATGAAATAAATAATTATCAACAGATAATTTCATGTATAAATATACAAAAAACCTTTCTCCAGCTAATTTTATTTGTAAGTTTGAAAAAAATATAAATGAAAAGTATTTCTTACGAACAAATCAATCAAATTTCTTTAAATGTCAAATGAATTAAATAAATACACAGAGTTTTCAACAGCATTTTGTGGACCGAAGATATGGAATTATTTTCCAAAATAAAAATTTTAAAAAGGTAATAGATAAACAAATTTTTCATTCTAAGGAATAATAATTCCAATGATTTTTTTCTAAATAGTTTTACTTTTTAATCTTTTAAAGTTCTTATTCTTTTAGTTACTTATGTGTTGGTTTATATATTTTAAATTTTTGAGTATTTAAATTGGAAATTTTACATCTTGCTAATATCTGCAGTTTAAAACTTTTTGGGGATATTTATTTTTTAAAGGGGCTCTATGAAAAGATTGAGATGGTATTACATCACCCATATTTTTATTAAATCATCTATTATTTTATATAAATCTCTTATGTAAATTTTTTTATTAAACAGCAAAATATATATAACTAAAAAAAAAGCCAACGTTTAAATAATAAAATAAGCTTCCTAAACCAGAGAAACCTAACCTTTTTACAGGAGCAGGCATAATTTTATTTGAGGGCCACTAATATATATTTTGAAAAATTAAACTAATTTAAAACATCAATTTTTAAAGGATGATCTCTGACACAAAAGCAAATCCATTCCTCCCTCTTCTTAGTTGTTTTGGAATATATTTTTGTTAGAAATCTATATATTTAACACAGCACGTTGTTTAAAAACATAAGTAAATTTGGAGACTGTTTAAAAGAGGCATAAAACTATGATAAAACTGGGTGGTGCAAATTTTAAATTATGGGTCTGCTTGCTTACAAATTATTGAACTCAAATATTACCCCTTAATAGATGGTCTGTATCCAGCTAATCGAAAAAATTGCCTTCTTCTACATGGTTCGGATCCACCTTTGCCCTGACAAACTTTTAGTGTGTATTATTGGGGTTTCTAGAAAATTGTTCGAGAATTATTGGGGCTAAGGCCGGTTTTGAAGTATTTTTAAAGATTCAAAAACTGAAATACATATATTGATACATAAATAGAAAGTTAACACCTACAGAAAATTAGACAATTGTGGTTTATTCAAACAAAGTCAAATCCAAATAAACATAGTTTTACTTTATTATTATTACATATTGTTTACTTTATATTATTCCACGATCAGTTATAATTTATACTTGTGTTTTTGGTGACAAAGTAAGTAAATACCAGGCAAAACTATGAGGGACTGTCCATTAATTATGTTAAAAACTTTTTAGCAATTTTTACCTCCCTCCTACTTTGTCAAACTTTCAAAGACCTCCCTTATAAAATCATGTCAACATTTGATTACCTCTCTCCCCACAAACGCTACGTTATAAACGACTACTAAAGCAGCCTTAATTTCTGTTTTTTAAATAAATAACTTTATTTAAAAAAATAAAACTGTTGATGTAAACTTTTCTTGACCTCCTCCCCTCCCCCTTTTATCAACAACTGTCTAAATATTTAAAACTCCTCCGACTTCTCCTAATAAAAATGACCAAACCTCCCCTATTTTGTTGGCATCAAAATATTCAAGACTCCTCCTCCCCTCTAATATTAATAATGCAAAGCCCAAATAATAAAAATGACCGAAATCCTACTATATAGCTGTTCTGTGTAAGAAAAAGTTGAAAACCTATAATTACTTCAATAAGAGTAAAATAAGACTTTCTAATACTAAACTGTTTTTTTGGTTTCTCATATAAAAAAAACGTGTAATCGATGATAAATTTTCAAAATTTTGTTAAAAATATTCACAATAGACATAAATTAATACTAAAAAATAAAATCAAACAAACATTTTAATATTATAATTTAACAAAATGTAAAAATTGTTTTTTATTGAACTCTATTGAATTTATATTTATGTAGATTTTAAAATACGTTGCTTTTTTTTTGGATAACTGATTAGAATTCAGCACCTAGTTTCTAACTAAGAAAAACTTATAAAAATGCTTTGGATATCTTTATTATTTAGTTGAATTCAGTAACATAATAATTTAAAAAGTTTAGGTGCTACTGTTGATAAAGAATGCGAATAGTAAGTGTTTATTGCATAAGCATCTGATTCATCTGTGCTCATTTTGACTAAAAGTTTAGTGATCAAAATATACAGTCATTAATCAAAAAGTTCTGGTAGTGGCTTTTGATTCTAAACCATTCTACAAAAAAAACAAAAAACATAAGCGTGCACTAACTCCCAGAGTGCTTTAAAAATCATGACTGCTTTATTCAAGGTGTGTACCTTCATAATAAACTATTGACAACATTGTTTTAAAATTTTAACAATAACTACATTTGTTGATAGTTAAGAGAAAAGTTAATGCAGAAGTTGAAAACCATCCTCCAACATATTCTTTTGTATCTTGTTTCTTTCGTACTCTATCTCTACACAATGATATCATTTACAAAACTTTGATTTTGTATCCATTAATCTACAGGGTAACTGTATTTATCTCAAAGATTTTTAAAACTATAGTACAGTCTGTACATATGATACATTGGAGATGTATGGAATAAACATTTGCGAAGTATTGCACATCGGTAATATATGATAGTAATTGTTTTATTAAAAAAATTGTATTTACAAAAATAAAATAAAATATTATTTCCTTAATTTGAATTTCTGAATTTCTTTTACTTTTAATAACATCATTTTGTATAACCTTATAATAACATGTTAAACGTTAGGAGTTTAACTAAAAAGTAAAACTATTTGCATCAAAATTTTTTGTGTTTTCCAAATATATCAAGTTTATGATACCAAAGTTTGGTCCAGGCTATTGGTTTGAATATCCAAATGTTCATTAAAACATATTTGGTTTTATTGATTTGCTAACTAGTGCTTTTACTTGAGAACATCATGTGAATTTTTGTGATCATAAAAAGTATTTTAAGAATCAATAACATAACTTTTGACAGTTTTTTATGTTGGAAAGTTTTATTAATTATTTCATTCTCTGTTAAATAAAACCATATTTTCAATTGTGATTAATTTAGTAACTTTATCAGAATAAAATCTATATTAAAAAGAATTTCACTTTTAGCCAAATAAAAATTGGTCGATATTTAACGAAATTCTTATTAGACATTCGTTTTAAAATGGTTCCAGTACATTAAAACTACACTAATGATTTTTTGAAATCAAAAATCACATTTTCTGAAAATGTGATTTTCAAGCTTCACCATTTCTTTACGTATGTTGTAAACAAATAGCTAAGCCGGCTGAGCTATTTGCGTAAAATTTGCAGTTTGCAGCGGTACCAAAATATATTTTGGTACCAAAATAAAATCGTTCCTATTACGGCTCTAGCAACTATCAACATTATAATAATAGTAATAATAATAATAACTTTTTTTTGAAAAAAGGTTTTGCCGTGTTTTTGGCTGCTCTTCAAGAATATTAATTAAAAAATGGAAATAACGATCAAAAATATCGAAAAAGTTATTACAAACAAGTTTGAAGAACAAAAAAGAGCTTTGCTTAAAGAAACAGAAAGGTTATTAAAAGACCAAGAAAAGAACTTCACACAAATAGTGAGTGGAAATGTAAAAATAATTACTGACTCGACAAAATAGAAAATGAATTAAATGTAAACAAAGTAAACATGCGAAATATTGAAAAAGACTTAAACGATGTGAACGAAAGTCTCGACTTTCAAGAAGAAAAAATAAAGGAAGAATTAAAACAAATAAGGAAGAAATATGATCTTGAAATTAAAAATATAAACAAGAAAAATACTGACTTAGAAAACCGCTCTCGTCGAAACAACATTAGAGTCCGATGGTCTAAAAGATCCACCAGGAGAAAGTTGGAGTGGTTGTGAAAAATCTGTGAAAAATATTTACAAACAACCTTAAAATTTCAACTAAAATTATTGTGGAACGAGCGCATCGAGTTGGGTCGTGTAAAGAAGACAAAACACCAAGAACTATCGTAGTGAAACTTTTAAGCAACCAAGATAAAATTAAAAATTTAAGTTCACTTAAAACCTTAAATGAAGTGGAATATATATAAATGAAGACTTTGCTAAAGAGACGATGGAAGAGAGAAAGAAACTTTGGGAAGAAGTTAAAAATTTTCACAACCAAGGTAATAACAATACGCAAAATTTAAATTTAATAAAGTTTTTTGTCGTGAATTTAGAAAATAAGAAAATTTTTGCGTATAATTAGGAAAAAGTTTTACGTAAGTTTAAGCGATTGAAACAAAGTTAGTTCGTTTAACTAAAGGCTAAACAAACAATAGATTACGAAACGCAACACTTTAATGTTTTTAAATCGGCTAATAACTTTTTACTTAATAACTCTTACGATCCAGATATGCATTTTTTTTAATGAAAATAATTTTAACTCGCGGTTTTTTGAATTAAGAACTTTTAAAAATGAATTAAAATCATTAAGCAGTAACTTTAAGGTGATATACATAAATATAAGACGTACAGTTAACAATATTGACAAACTAAAACATTTTCTTATAGAATGTAACTATTTGTTCAGTATGATTTGCTTAACAGAAACTTGGTGTTCTGGCGAATCATCTAGAATAAATGCAAACCTAATAATTCCGAACTACAAACTAATATTTTATGAGCGAAAAGTTCAAAAACGAGAAGGTGGAATTATAACATATATTCATAATGATCTAACTACTAAAATTAGAGACGATCTTTCGGTTTCTGATGCCGATGTGAGTTCTTTACAATTGAAATAATAAACAAAAAATTAAAAAATATACTGGTGTCCACTTGTTACAGACCACCTGAAGGTGATATAAAAAACTTTTCAAATCACCTAATACAAGTATACCTAAAAAATAACAAAGAGCACAAAATGTTATTTTGTATTGGACACATAAATATAAACTGTCTACAGTACGATGAAGATGCTGTTACAACACTTTTTTTGAAGATATGTTTTAACACTACATCTTTTCTATAATAAACCAACCAACCCGGGTAACATTTAATTCAATCACTGCAATAGACAACATGTTGACTAATTCATTATATGATTCTTCATTAAAAGCAGGTGTAATCAAAACGGATATATCCGATCACTTTCCGATCACTTTTCCTTTTTTCAAGATACAAAAAATAATAACTCTAAGATCAAAGTCTATAAATGAAAAATTATTAATTTTACTATTCAACAGTTTAAAGACTCACTATCTGCAGTAAGGTGGGATAGGATTTACCAAGAATGCAACCTTGGGCATACCAACTCCGCATATAATGAATTTAAAGAAATATTCTTAAAGCACTATGATAAACACTTCCCAATTATAGAACAAGAAATTAAAAATTTTATATCCGCTGCGGACCCAATTGTATTCTGTCTTATATTTGACACCTAAAGTTTCGCAATCGTCGTTTCGCTCAGCACATTCAATTATTTTTCTTCTATCATTGAAGATAAAACATAATATTTTCTTTCAGCTTATTCGGTTGAATGTATTTCATATCTACAAATCGGAGAAGGTGGTTCTGGTTGTTTCAAAAGTGAATGTAAACAAATTTAGTGAAATAAATGCACGGATTCAATTTAATTACAGTCTCCTATTCATAGTGTATTGACAAATAACACAACAAAAATAACACAACGATCTTTCAATTCCATTACTTTATTACTGTATTGCTGGTGTTTACAAATGCTAAATTTGATATTATTAACTTATTAAAATGCATGTCCAAGAAAATCTTTTATAATGACCTTTAAGCTTACATTGAATTCGCAATTACAAATAATGTATTCTCATGTATATATTACGATTTCTTAATTACAACTTTTGTTTTTCAAATTACATATTGCGATTTCTTATTTACAAGTTGGGTTTCTCAATTACATTTTAAAATTTCTTTTTTTTAAGAAATTGTGTTTCTCAATCACATATTGTGACTTCTAAATTACATGTTTTATTTCTCAATCGCATCTTACTTTTCTTAATTACAACTTTCAAGTTCTCAATTACATCTTGAAAAGGTAGCTTATTTGATGCAATATTATAAGCTTATAATATTGCATCAAATAAGTTTCAATTTTTTTGCACATGCACATGCACATTGGGGGCTATCATGAGTAAAAAAGGTAATTTATATTTTGTTTTCTTAATTCTAAGTTGTTATGTTTTTTAGACTAGAAGCTAAAATATATTTGATAACTACATTATACTGCATGTTATTAAAATGTGAAAAAAATTTGATTTACACAACGTTTGCAAAATGTTTTTTAATATATTAAAAAACATTTTAGTGTGAACACAGATATTCCACAATTAGATCAGCACATATGATTATGGAAGATTGTGAGGATAGTGAAGATGATAATATTGAAGATTCGGATTCATTTTTCGCTTATACTACTACGTCTTCGAGCTTTACTGTATCAGAATCAGGTTCTGAAGATAATAACACTGAAGAAAGTGATGATGATCAGTTAACAGATGTTCATCTAGCAGCCACTGCAAAAGATTTTTTAATGCCACCAAAAAGAGCTAGAACAATGGGTGGTCTTGCTTATAGACAAAATCAAAACAAAGCTCAACAAGTAGATCTTATAAGTAATATTTTGCCTGACAAAACAACTTCTGAAACAAATCCATCTAGAAATTCAAACCAATGGAAAGATAAGCCAAATATTGTAAAACAAATTCAATTTACTGCCAATCCTGGTTTGAAGATAAACATGGAGAGCAAGAAACCATTAGATTTCATTAGACTTTTATTTAAATTATTGGACTTCTCGATCACTTAAATAATACAATGGATAACATCTACTGTCCTAATAAAAATATATATCAATCAATGATTCAATGATGCTTTGGAAGGGACGTCTTGTATTCAGGCAGTATGTGAAAAATAAGACATAAGTATGGTATCAAGTTCTATGAGCTTTGCAAATCAGATGGTATTGTACTAAAAGTAAAAATCTACTATGGCGAGACTACTCTTGGTAAACATTTGTTGGGTCAAACTGGAGCTATTGTTTTATATTTAATGGAAAAATTTCTAAAAAAAGATTGTTATCTGTACACCAATAACTTTTACAATTCCTTTGAGTTAACAAAGCACATGATATATCAAAAAACAAACATTTGTGGTACTTTAAGAACTGACCGAAATTCAAATCCAGAAGAATGTATATAAGTTATAAGGGTGTAGTGGTTGCGAAATGGAAAGACAAAAGAGACGTGCTAATGATTAGTAACTTGCGTTCGTTGCAAATTATTGAAGTGACAAACAGGAGAGGAGAGAAGAAAATGACACCCAATATTATTAAAGATTACAATCGATGTATGTCAGGAGTAGATAAGGCGAAACAAATGGTATTATATTATGATTGCCTAAGAAATACAATTAGATGGTATAAAAAAGTAGCATTTCATCTCTTTGATACTTTTTTGTTTAATGCTTACTGTCTAAACAGCGAATATGGACTAGATAAAACAATTTCCTTGCTTAATTTTAGAGAATTAATTTTTACGGATTTATTGGGTGAACGTTTGAATGAAATAGTGCCTCGAATCACCAATAATAGCTTCCACTACTTGTCTTCAATACCACCAAATGAAAAAAAAATTTCCAACAAAACCATGTCGAGTCTGCTCTAAAATAAAACGTAAAGAAACACGATATGAATGTGCTGTTTGTGAAAATAGACCTCCGTTATGTATTGGTGAATGTTTCAGAATGTATCATTCAAAAGAATAGGTTTACACTTTAATTTTCATGAAATAAAATTAAAGCATTATCAATATTTTACTTTTATCTGTTTTAAGCTATTTCTGTCGTTGTCCGCATTTAAATTAGGTTCCTTGGATTTTTAAAATAAAAACTTGAATGTAATACTTTCTGAAATCAAATGTGAAGCTAAGAAAAAAAAAAGTGAATAGACAAAGCCAGTCATGCACAAATATTATTTGAAATAAGTTAGAATAGCTACGAGTTTACTCGTAGTTGGCAAACTTATGACGCCGGCTTACTACGAGTATTCTCGTAGTTGGCAAATATCAAAGTCCCGCTAACTACGAGTATACTCGTAGTTGGCAAATAAATGACGCCAACTTACTACGAGTATACTCGTAGTTGGCAGCGAACTATTGAAATTTTAACCTTTTGTGCCTTTTTTATATAAAAAAAAAATTATAGATTTCTTTACCTCTTGTTATGTTACGCAATATATTTTCAAACTTAGCATGTTTAACAATAAGTGTTTTTATTTTTTGGCAAATTATTATAAAGCGATGACGTAATCTTAAATCTGTTTACGTCCCCCGCTAATTATCTAATGAATTTTAATTAGAGGAACAACTGTTTCGGCGAGACAAATTCTGAAGTAGGGTGATTCGGGGCAGTATGAGACAACGGGAACATAAGGCGAATTTCTTTATTCTTCTCTGTAGACAAAGAGGATTAAAGAAATTTGGTTATAATCATTATCCTCAATTATTATAATGGACAATGGTTATAATCATTATCCTAAATTATTAAAACGGAGTTAATTTATGATTTTACTTGCAATGCTAAACAAACCTGTTTTTTGGAATGTTTAGTTTATTTAATGAAAAAATACCTAGTTTTATTGTGACTTAGTATTTTTTAATTCGCTTCTTAGCGATAACATAATAAATGCAAATCTTAGTCTTATTTAATACTTACAAATACCAGATTTGTGCTGATTATTTTAGAAAAATAATTTTCTTTATTATTCATTACTCAAAAAGAAAAGTTAACTTATTTTGATTTGTAAGGTAAGAACTTTAGGTTTTTAACACACGGTCTTTGTTGGAAAGATGAGGCAGTCCATTATTCAGTTTTCTTTAAAGTTTATAAACCAGCATAAATATTTCCTTTACTTTTTGTAACTCATTAAAAGCATCAAAAAACCATTTGAAAAACATTTTATGGTTATTTATGACGATTAGAAGTTAAAAATAGATACTCCGGTTCCAAAAGATTCGCTGAACATAAAAGTAATTTAAATAAGGCATTTGAAATCAGAAAACACGTTGGGTGCAAAAAAATAGAAAATCAGAATAAAAGATCAAACTGAAAAAAGTTGCTAAGATGAAATATGGAAAATATCCAAAAGCGGCGGAGTCTAGCGAGAAATGTCTTCGATGCTTTAAACGTAAATTATGGAACCGTAAAGTTTATTTTGGTAAGTCAAAAACAATTTTAATGTGAGCTGTACGTAAAACATGATCTAAGCATTTTATGATCCATGATTATATTTCTTATATTTGTTTGTAACTTTTTTGGGCGATTGTTAAATTTTAACTATGCCTTAGCCAGAAAAATGTAGTTGCTTTAAAGCTACCATATTTTTTATGAGTTATATTTATTATCTTTTGATAATAATGAGTTATATTTATTATCACAAAAAATAATTTTTTAAGTCTCAATATTTTTCATTTTAATTGCATAAAATATACTGACTCATTTTGCCCCGTAAGGTGGAAACATGAGAAAGTTGTTACTATTTTTTAAATCCTCCAAGTATCCAATTCAAAATAATTTACTCACATGTTTTGGAAAGGTTAAACTTAAATAAGATTTAAATTGCACTTAATTAGTTTTTTGCTTATTTCCAGGACTGTGTAGCTAATTCCTAATCTTTAAGTAATTCGAACTACCCCGAATTACCCTATGAAATAAACAAAGTTTGCCATTTTTATATATATTATAAAACACGGAACTTGTAAATATTTGTACGGCTAAATAAATAAAATAAAATAAAAAAGTTTCGCGGATCTCAAAGTCATTTTTGTAATGGATTTTAAATTTTGCGAAAATTTTGTTTTGCTTAACTGACTTAAGTAATGGCTGTTTCAGTTAAAGTTTGGTTTAAGTAAAAAAAAAAAATTATTTTTATAATGATCTTACAATGTGTACATTTGATCATAAATATCTGAAATACATTTTTTTAGATTTTTTTTATATAAAAAGTATTAACAAATTACTAAAATTTAGCCAGGTTCATCATTTGCCACGTTTATTATAAATTTGAGGAAAGTTTTTATTAATTTGTTCAGTGTTATAAAATAAAACATTTTAAATTCTTTTTACAGAACAAAATTATCTCTAATACTTTAAAAGTTATAAGAGCTTAAGTGTAGTTAAGGCGATTTACAAATTATTCGAACTCTTTTATTTGAAATTAGCATGATTTTATAAGCGTGTTATGTCCAAATAAAAGCTTTAGATGTTATAATTTTTTTCGCTTCAGGTTTTTTACATATTTAAGAAAACTTTTCTCTTTTTTATATAATTTTCAAAACCTTTTTGCTACCCCTAATGGTGAATCTAAACTACACTATTTTGGAGTCTTTAGATCATTTCAGCTCATCAGCATTAACAGGGATTTAGTTAAAATCTTTTGAAAAAGTGCCTTAATTTACTATAGATCCTACTTCTGATCAGTTCTGACGTATATTAACTATATATAATAATCAAAATACAATATTTCTATCAATTTTCACAAAAAATACTAGAATTCCGACCAAAAATAGCTTATAATTAAGAAAGAGCTTCAATAAACGTTCAGAACAGATCATACTATTAAACTATGATGTTGATTTTACCTAAAAAACGTATTTATTTAAAAGCTTATTCAAATTTGGACAAGCGATTGGGATTTTAAGAAGATTCTTAAAAAAAAAAAGAATTTTCGGTCTTGGTTTTTTCGCTACAAACATTTATATTTTATGATACCGCAAAGTTCATCATTTTAATTTTTTTCGTCTTTTCATAATTCACAAACCTGATCATTTAACGGAAATATGTCGTAGTCAACTAAATATTAAACAGATGCCATAATATTTTAAAATTGCCTTAACTACACCGAGTAGCACATTATAAAAATGATTTTTAAAAATAACAAGAAGCCGTAAAGCTCGCTTGAAACAGCCGCGTTAAAATATAAAACTGATGTGAAAAAGTTTTTATAAAATTAAAACTATAAATAACTATTAAAAAAAAATTAACAAAAAAATAACTTAACGCGGAATATTTTTCTCATTTTAACTAAAGTTTAAACAGGGTTGTGGAGTCGTAGAGTCGGAGTCGCGACACTTGAAGCGGAGTTGGAGTCGCTAAACAAAATCGCGACTCCAACTCCAATAGTAAAACTTCTCGGTATTGCACGTGCATGTACAAAATGTTCTTCTAAAATAAATAAGTTTAAATACTTTGTAGTTATTAGACTGTTGTAACTGTAAAGTAGTAAAATATTAACAAAGAGAATAATTTCAACCGCATTTATTTTGCGAATCATTTAGATATCGCAGAGAAGTGTGAGGGCAGACTGCGACAGCGACAGATTCAGGATTTTGGCTATGGTTGGAGGCTGGGAATGAAAAAGTACTTTGACTTCATTTCCTCCCCCTCCATCCCCTAATACGAGGGGCAACAAATTGATAAAAAATTTTGTATACTATTCTCAATTAGACATATATTCATCGATAAAAGTCAAGTTTCATAGTATTATCTCACAGCGTTCTAAAATTATGACCGTATAAAATTGTATATAAAATTATAAAGTTTAAACCCCCTCAAATTGAGGGGTTTAAACTTTTTTTTTTATTTTTTTTCTTATTTTTTATTTTTTATTTTTTTTGTTCTTTTTATTTATTCAAAATAAGTTTTACAATATAAGAATGAATAAAATACGTATAGTCAGAATTACAATTTTGTTGACGTTACAACAAGAACGCGGATTAAGACTTTATAACTTTCGAACGCTGAGAGAATACTATGAAACTTAAAACACGGTGCATAGGAACATACTCTAAGACCTTGCAACACATCCCCAGAGATTTTATTTTTGATTATCATTAGAAAACATTTCCTCATTCAAAAAATGTAAACGACAACTTTTTTTAGTGGGGGCCTGGGGAGAAAACACACATTTTAGGGCAGTGCCCAGGAATTTTGTTGTTCAAGATAGGTAGCTAATAAGCATGGGGCATACTCAAATTTTTAGTATGTTGATACTGGTAGCAAATGAGGATGACTTGCAAAAAATTAAGGTAATTGAAGCTAAACCAACCCCGCCCCGATCCCTAACTGCCCCCTTCCTAGAACTACGTCTCCTTTAATCGTAAATTTTTTTTTTGTTCTATCATAAAGTAGATCAAAATTCAAATTTCATCAAAAAATCTCTTTTTGTTTAAGATTTATAACAATGCAAAGCCTAAAATTACCCCCTGAAATAACCTTAAATGGTCTCAACTTTTAAACGAAAAAATTTTTTTTTGATGTAATTTGAAATCTGTCGATGAACTTTGATCTAGTTTAATATAAAACAAGCAAAAAGTTGAAAAGTGTTTTTTGGAACCATACCCTAGGGGGGATTTGGGGAATCTTCTCGAACACCACAAAATCATGCCCATGCCCCATATTTAGATTTTCAGAAATATTTGTGATAGATTTATCAATTTTATTTTTTAAAGTTTTTAAAAATTTTTGTTTAACATTAAAATTTACAGACGGATAAGTAATTTTTATTACTTTCTATTTAAATTTTTTATTGAAATAAAAACAAAGCAAAGCAACCTTTAATTATTAACAATTAGTAAAAGTTAGCAGTTGCTAATTGTTAACAGTTGCATAATAACTCTTTGCACGCGTTGATATACGAACTGAAAGCATGTTTTTAGCCATTATATTGACATGTGTTTATAGGCATTATATTGACATTTGATTGATATAACCGATATATCATGCCAATATTATCAATCCATATCAGAAGTTTTTATTTGAAGCATTCATTTAAAATGCCTAAACATGCAAAAGAACATAGTGATTTTGTAAAAAAATTTTGCATTTGCTGCTTCAGGAAAGGCACGGATTTAAGACCAATAAATAACCCTGAAACAACTTATTTAAATCTAAATAAAAAGAAAAATGACTACTCAAACCTTATCAAAACTATATTCTGGAAAGATTATTCAGCGGATAATCCTGACCTTCCTACCATGCTTTGCTCAAAATGTAGAAAAAAGCTTGCAGGGACTGATCCTTACTTCATTATGCGGCCGTGTTATGAAGGTAATTATAACTATATTGATGTTTAATTTACTTCATTTAAAATTTAGTTTCGCTATTTTAGTTATTATAGTTGTCATACAAGTGCTATAAAATTTAGACCTGAATACCAGAGTTATTAGAGGGAAAAAATGTGAATGTTTTATTTGTGAAAATGGGCGCAAATCAAAAATGGAAAAAATATTGGCCCCAATGGTTGATTGTGTTTCGGGAAAGCTTGTTTATCAAGGCGCTGAAGATGTTTCAAATAAACCTGCAGAAAGACTAGTTTGTCAACATTGTTATGCCCAAGTGGGACAGGGAATTCCACATCCCTGTACGAAATTAGAAAGACAAAAGAATTTGACTGCCATTGTAAAATCAACATCCCCAACAACGCAAGGAAAAGTTCTGTCCAGCTCTATCAAAGATTTTAGCACAAATGACTCAGAGAACACCTTAGTTTTGAAAACCTTTGGTCCGAAGCAACTCACTGTCTCTTTCGGAAAGACTGAGGTTAAGAAACCTTTCTTTTCTTTAGATAAATTGAACAAACTTCAATTAAAACTACATTCCAGGTAAATTTTTGTTGCTTTAAAATACTTTTAAAAATAAATTTGTTATGAGTTTAAAGCCAATTTTTGTAATAACTTTATTATGATTTATAAGTAATCGCAACATGATTGAAGTTGCACGATTTCTGAGAAGTGAGGCAAGACGAAAAAGTGTGGAATCCGGTTTCAATATTAAACTGATTGAGAACAACGAAATAATTGGAAATTTATTCAATTGTGATAAACTCCCATTGCTATTAAAATTAAAAGAAAGCGAAGAGGTAAGTAAAATATTTCCAAAAAAAATTATTTTATAGCTAGATTGCAATTTGTATAATTCATTTTGATTTTTTATGAATGTATAGTTGGTAGAAAAAGATACTCCTATTGTGTATTGCAATGACATTGAAAAACTCGTAGCAATGGTACTTCATCACAGAAGTCAAGAAACAAATGATGTTGATATCAAATTAGGTGTAGATGGAGGGCAGGGATTCCTAAAAGTTACACTGTCAATAACCTTAAAACCAGAGTTAAAAAATAATAAAATTCCAGAGAAACTGAGCAAGAGTGACGGATATGCGTGCAAAGGTTTTAAAGATTCAAGCGTCCACAAAACTATTATATTGGCCATTTTGCCTTCATTGAACGAAAAATACCATAACTTGCGGTTGATGTTGGATGAGCTAGACATTTCATCCTTGGATTGCACAGTGTCTGAAGATCTAAAGATTTTGCTTCAAATGGTTGGAAAACAAACTGCAACATCAAAACACCCTTGTCCGTATTGCATGACGTCATCTCCTGACTTTCAAAAAGCTGATCATTATACTCTAGAGTCTTTGTGTACATTGTACGACCAATGGATGGCTGATGGTGCAAATTTAAAAAAAAGTTGAGACCATTTAAGGTTATTTCAGGGGGTAATTTTAGGCTTTGCATTGTTATAAATCTTAAACGAAAAGAGATTTTGTGATGAAATTTGAAATCTGTCGATAAATTTTGATCTACTTTATGATAGAACAAAAAAAAAAATTTACAATTAAAGGAGACGTAGTTCTAGGAAGGGGGCAGTTAGGGATCGGGGCGGGGTTGGTTTAGCTTCAATTACCTTAATTTTTTGCAAGTCATCCTCATTTGCTACCAGTATCAACATACTAAAAATTTGAGTATGCCCCATGCTTATTAGCTACCTATCTTGAACAACAAAATTCCTGGGCACTGCCCTAAAATGTGTGTTTTCTCCCCAGGCCCCCACTAAAAAAAGTTGTCGTTTACATTTTTTGAATGAGGAAATGTTTTCTAATGATAATCAAAAATAAAATCTCTGGGGATGTGTTGCAAGGTCTTAGAGTATGTTCCTATGCACCGTGAAAATTTATCGATGAATATAAGTCTATTTGAGAAGAGTTACCTGTTTGCATTACCGCTATTTAAAACTTTATTTTATACTATGTCCGATGACGGTCTGAGCTTATTATATTAAAATATTAGATGATTAAATTTAAAATTACCTAGGACGGTGATTATTTTTAATTAGTTAGTAGCTGTGTTTTATGTTATTAAATATCAAACTATTTAAAAGATGATCTGTTTTAAATGGATTTCGTAAGTTAGAATATTATTAAAATATAGAAATAAAACCTTTTTGATTATTAGAATTTAAATAGTAGTTATAAAACTTTCAAAAAAATCCTTGCAAAAAAAGTTAAGGAAAAATTAGTGACTTTTTTTTAAATGTTTATTTATATGCAGCTTTAAAACCTCGCGATTTTATTGAACAATTTTACAACGGCCTTTCGATCAGAAGCGAGATACCCTTAATGAGATCGGTTAGCAGACGATCCCATGGCTCAAAAGGAGGTGAATAATTTCGTTTGCCGTCGAGTTTTTCCCATTGCTCAAAAGTAGGTAGGCTTTTTCGGAAACCGTTGAGTTTATACATAAAAGTAAACAAAAATTGACGCGTTGTTAAAGTAAATATTGGTATGGATCGGATCTATATTCAGTTCTTTATGACGACAATTTAAGCCTGAACACTTATGAAGAAAGCTCTGAGGAAAGTGGAATTCTACGAGGTTATTTATTCCGTAGGGATTAATATGTTAAAAGTTGCGTCAATATTTGTAATTTGTGATTTGAATGCGTCACAATACAATAATTTGTGAAGAATTCAAATACCTCGATTCAACGATTATAATACATCGCAGCAAATTTATTCAATCATAATTAACTAAAATAAAAATATTGAAGTTTGAAAAAAAAAATTTGACAACAACTCTAGATTAAAATTAAATTTTTACTTTAGAAATTGTTGAAGAGGATGGGAGACAATTTGTAGTGAATTATTCTAATAAAAATTTTGGTAACACAGGTTAGCTGATTGCCAAGTATTCTTACTTTTTGAATTTGCAAGATTTTCTAATAAATTTTTTGCATTAAGTTGCTAACCCAATATTTCTTAAATCAGGGTGGCCACTGCTCTTCTAAAATCCTCTAAAGTCCTTTTTTTTCAAAATCATCTAAAATCCTTTATTATCCTCTAAAAAGTTAAAAACGTGATAAAATCTCCTCTTTAACCCCTTTTTTTGTTTTTTCATTTCTTGATGGTTGCATAATATTCAAAATTCATGGTCTGCAAAACTGGTTAATGTCTGAAATGAGGATTGGGCTGTAAAAAATCTTTAAAAACTTTTAGCAAATCAATGTCATCTAACATAAAAAATGACATTGTCGACCCCTGTCAGGGTTTGGACATTTTGTGAGGATTTTTTTTATAGGTTTAACGTCCAGTTATGTGGAAACATGGACGTTAAACCTATAAATAAAATCCTCTAAAATTCTCTATTTCTATTCAAAATTTTGTAGTTTTGCAAAAAAAATTCTCTAAATTAAATGCAAAATCTCCCACTAAAATCCTCTAATATCTTCTTTTTCTTATAAAATTTTTATGTGGCCACCCTTGTAGATACAATTACAGCGAATAATAGTCTACTTCGGGAAAATTCTATATTCAGGAATGCCTTATATTGTTATTTCTAATAAAGTTTTAGATTGTCACCAAGGGTTTGGCAGAAACGTTTCAAAAAAATATGATTAGAAAAAAATAAAGAAAGACATGATGTAACTAAAAATTTGCTTATAATGGTGCTGTTTATGACGACACTCTATTGAATGACATTTTGTGCCTTATTGATTAATCCTAGTGGCAGTTCTATTTCCATGTTTATCACTCTTTCATCTTCGTCCATTATTTAAAAGTCTAGTTTGTTTGTTTTCCATCCTTAGTTTGAAATGTTGATTCTGACATGCACTGGTTGAGAAATTATTAAAAATAAATTTTGTTTAACTTTATTTAGTAAATCACTAGACTTGCGCCTGAATTATCACCTTACCCCTAGTAAATCATTAAAGTTGCATTTAAATTATACTCTGCCCCTAGTAAATCATTCAATATGAGATGTATGTTAACGGTGTTGAATGACAATGATAGAACTGATATAACTGTTATTATTATGTAGCTATATATTTTTTGTACTGTAATTGAAATTTCTAGAGCTTTTAATATATAAGTTGTAGGATTATTTCTTTAATTTAGGAACATTGGAAAAAAGCAACTGTCAATCTTACTTTAGTTAGTATATTTATCGTCCAAAATATATTAATTTTAATTTAAAGATATAGTAATATTAATTTATATATTTTTTCAAGTTTAAGCTTTAATTAGTATATTTATCGTCCAAAATATATTAATTTTAATTTAAAGATATTGTAATATTAATTTATATATTTTTTCAAGTTTAAGCTTTAATTAGTATATTTATCGTCCAAAATATATTAATTTTAATTTAAAGATATAGTAATATTAATTTATATATTTTTTCAAGTTTAAGCTTTAATTAGTATATTTATCGTCCAAAATATATTAATTTTAATTTAAAGATATAGAATATTAATTTATATATTTTTTCAAGTTTAATTGAAGCTTAAACTCTTTTATTTTTGCAATTTCTATTGTTTTATTTTATAAACTGGTATTAAATATTATATATTTTTATTAAAAGGATTATATTTTATTCAAATTTAAAAATGTCTTGCTATTATGTTCTTTTTTCCTATTTTTTTAGTTCGTACTTGAGGTTGTGCCCTTCTTCATTATTTTTATTTAATTTCTCTACTGTTGAAATATGGTTTAAATTTAGTAAATGTTCATGATTTTAAATTTACTTTATTGATCATTTGCCAACAGTTTAGGTTGTAAAAGGTAAGAATAACTTTGTTTTCTGCCCAGCAAACATGTCAGCGTTGAATCAACGTTGAAAACCGGTCGCAGCGTAGAAAAAGCGTTGCAGTCACAAAAACAACGCGCTTTCAACGTTGAATCAATGTTTGTTTTTGTATACTAAATCGCGGTAAATTAAAACGTTGAATAAGCGTTGAAATTGTAACGTAATTTAGCTTCTCATAAAAAGACGTTTAGTCAACGTGGAATCAACTTACGCAAAAAGCCACTTTAAAGACGAATCAAAAACTACGTTCATCAACGTTAAAAATAAAACGCTTTTTAAACGTCACATTTTCAACGTTGAATAAGCGTATAAATATCAACGTATATTATCTTCTCAAAAAATCGCGTTTATTCAACGTTGAATAAAAGTACGCAAATAATCACTCTAAAAACGTCGCAAAGTTGAAGGTTTATCAACGTTAGACATTAGCTGCTTTTTCAACGTATTTAAGCTATTTATGAAACAACGCTTATTCAACGTTACATATACCAACGTTGAAAATGTGGTAGTTAAAAAACGTTGAAAAAGTGTTATTATGCCAACGTTAATTAAACGTTGTTTTGACAACGTTGAGGAAGTGACACATTGAAAATTTTTGTCTCATTAACTAGCCATTACAAAAATAATTTGCCGTAAAGAAAAG